>NC_135551.1:31073954-31158954 GCF_964340395.1 Glandiceps talaboti | reverse complement strand
AAAAGTCAACTTTTATTTACATCCCTTTGAAAGAATATATACATCGTGTAGCTCACAAAGCATTAACAAACTCTTTCAACATTTTGTTCTTCTTATTATAATTGATATAAAATATTTCTTCTCTTATTATTTGTTCAATATCTCTTCTTTCCAAAATTCTCGCTTTATATACGGCAAAAGTCGCCACCATCAAGATTAAATTAAATACATCAAAAGTCTTACAATATATTCTGTATCCATACACAATGTGCTTCCACAGCAGTCTTACGTTCATTCTATACAATTGATTGATTATATTAATACATTTTCTCCAGAACTGCTTGACAGCTTTACATTCATAAAGAAAATGTTTACTGTCTTCAATATTTTTACAGATCTCACAGAATGGATTATTCATTATTTTCCATTTAAACAAATTTTCTTTGTGTGGGATTTTGTTGTATAATAGATAATAATTAAATTGTGCTATTTTTTTAACTGGCATACATTTAATTTTTTCTACCCATATTTCCTTCCAGTTACAATCTTTCCCACAATCCTTTTCCCAAATCTTAGGAGCATACGTTTTAGCACCACTATTACTTACTATGTTCCAGTAAAAATCTTTACATGCAAAATCAAACATGTCTTTGTATTCTCCGTTGAAAGCTCTTTTTCTTAGCTGTATCCTACCAAATCTTATATAAATTTTATTGCTAACTTCACACATAATTCTGTACCAAGTTTTGGGGATTGCTTTTTTTACCTCTATGTATTGTACAATCCAGTTACTCTTACATTTCAATTTGTCCAATAGAGTATTGTATCTAATAAAACTACCGTTATTAAATAGGTCTGCTATGTGAATAATTCCTGACTCAATCCATTCTTTGAAAAACAACACAGACTTGTAACCAGCATTTAAATGTCTGTTTCCCCAGATAATTTGTTCTCCAATTGAACTAGGTGTTAAATTAAGATTGTCATTATTCCTAACAACCTTATACCAGTTCATAATGACCTCCCTATAAAAACATGGCATATTCCTCGTAATGTAAACTAGACCTTTTTTGTCAAGATTGTAATTAAAAATAAGTTTGCAACCTCCAAATTCCCGAAAATGGTGTTCTATTATTGCTTTCCAGGTTTCATCCCCTGCATTAACTAGTCGGTTTACCCATCTGCATTTTAATGATTTTATGAAGGCATCAATATTGATCATTTGCAAACCCCCCTTTTCAAATTTCTGTACAATAATTTCCTTTCTTATTTTGCTTCTTTTGCCACCCCACAAGAAATTCATAAATACATTGTTCAACCTTTGAACCACGAGGTTAGGTGTTTCAATCACACATATACATACATACATACACACATACATACACACACACACATACATACATACATACATACATACATACATACATACATACATACATACATACATACATACATACATACATACATACATACATACATACATACATACATACACACATATACATACATACATACACACATACATACACACACACATACATACATACATACATACATACATACATACATACATACATACATACATACATACATACATACATACATACATACATACATACATACATAGATTACATACATACATTACATACATACATACATGCATACATGCATACATACATACATACATACATACATACATACATACATACATACATACATACATACATACATACATACATACAAGTTAATAAAATTTTAATTTTGAAAAAAGAGAGATTTGACAAAGTAGATCTCATAACAAATACAATGGACGACTTTCCATTTGAAATTTTCATTTTTTATAACGCTGCTGTCATTATGAAGTAACAAATTACCACTAAACGACTACTTGTTGCTATAGCGTTTGATAAGTTGTTTTCAAGAGCTGAGGTACTTTGTCGATATAATCTGTCATTTTAGCGCACAGCTAATATAATATTGTAACCAAGTGTAAACCCTTTAGAAAATTGAATTGCTTCGCTCTGCGTACGTATTTCCGGTGACTGCAATCAGCAAACGTTCTCACGACGTCCTGTCCAATGTACACTTGCACCACTTACGAGCATATTTGTGCTAAGTACGCATAAGGGAAAACAGATCCCATGCTTGCTCTCGTCATACATGATCGGTTGGTGAAGTAAGCAAATTGTGGATACGTTATTGAAGGAAGTCTCGGAGATATAGATTCCCCCACCTAAATATGGTTTTTCACATTTCTTCACTTGTTTTGGTGTACGTAGTGATGTTAAAGTCGTCGTACCATGAAGTATTGGGTAAGTATTTCTTGTATACATATTAGATTCAAATTTAATTTGTTTCATTCTTAAGTTTTTTGTTCATAATGTCGAATTAGGCAATGTGCCGATATCGGTAAAAGGCAAAGCTGAATGATTATAATAATGAGAACGAACATATTGTAAGAACTAAAATAGAGCATTCTTTTTTTAAAGTCCAATGTTGCAGTTGTAACGACAAAAATTGCCTTTTTGCTCAGCTAAAGCGATTACTACCATCTCACTAAACATCAAGACAGTGTTAAAGCCTGATCTGAATCAGAAGTTTATTAGAACGAAATGATTTTCCTACATGGTTTTTGACCATTGTAAAGTGCTTAGATTATCGGATTGCAGCAGTATGGGTACTAATTATTTTCAAATATATTTGGTTATATTGTAAATACAAACTTATCTTAAACGGAGCACGACACTCCAGACAATTACAGAGTTAGTATTTATCTACATTTTGTGTCTTGAAGTGAATATCAGAACTTATGATATTGTTGGCAAATTTATGCATGTACATCGTTTCTCTACGATTTCGATGTTAGTGATAATTTAGGTGCACCAAAACTATAATGCTAAATAGGAGTAGTAGATTCATATCAAACTAATAATTACAGCTAAGTTCCTTAAGTTGCTTCTTTAAGTTTCAATTACCCGTTTAGCAATATAAAGATTTATTGATTTTTAAGAGAAAAAAGTGATTTAAACTATAAATGTTTGATCGACAATTGGCTATTCTCTCTAACAGCCTTTACATATTAAAGGGGAAATGAAATAACTGAACAGAAAACATAAATCGATAGATATTGATGCTGACGTATCATTGTCAAACCTTTACGTTATTGTTAGCTATAAGAAACGACGTGTTACATCAAATATTGTCCGAGTTCAAATTAAGTATTTCACATTTATATGACATTCACTTGAATTAGTTTTCCTAGAAAAATCAATATTGCAATAAATGTAAAACTGCTGTGGTAATACGTATTGTATTTATCATACGACGATATGCTCCTTTAAACGAGTACAAGATCTATATTATATTGTTGATAATTGCAAGTTTGTTCACATCTACCGGTTGTCGGCAGCCGAGCGTTCAGCTCAGAGGTCTACCGCCGGTTTGGGTTCAAACCCGCCAAGTGTCTGCTGGTTTTGATTAAAATGGAAAGAAGTGTTTCGTTTACTTAAGTGCTGTAACACTTGATTGAGCTACCCTGAATAATACATTTTATTATTTAAAATTTAACCAGGTATGTATGTAAGAAGGATGATGCTCAGTTTGACCCTGCCAAACAACGCAGGTTTTCCCAGGGGTACTCTGGTTTCCCCCTGCTTCTGTAACACTAGGGCGTTGTTCCATTGGCGACCATTCAACAAATTTCCGAATTTATTTGGACGAATAAATATAATTATTATCATCTATAGTTTGTCTACAATGCTAGTGCAATATTATTCCTTCAATTTGCCTTACTGTGCTACAGATCTCCCGTCTATTACTGATTATAATATATTCTTACAAGTAAACATGACATTCTTAATATGACACAAGCAAAACACAGAACGTTCTTTATATTTGTCCACGCATCGTGAAACCCAGTTTGAAGCATACATTATATCATGCGCCCTATATTGTCATTTTCGCGATAGTCAAATAGTTACTTAAAATCTCTTCTGAGAAATAGCCCAGCTTCTAATGATGAAAAATGTTACATTTGCCGTTATGAAGGAACATTAGAAAATGAAATCGAGCAATCGGTTAATAGATACATAATATAGAGTAATACTTATTTGTTTCATCTAGGGAAATTTTGCTAGCATTTAGTGTTTTTCTCTACATTTCAAATGTTTGGTTTGGATGATCACACACTATTTGGTGATTGTAGCAGTTAAGACACACTCTATTTGGTGGTTGTAGCAGTTAAGACACACTCTATTTGGTGGTTGTAGCAGTTAAGACATACTCTAAAACAGAAAGTTAAAATGAAATGTCAGAATAAAGAGTAAGAAATGTTAGCGGTTTTTATTGAATTAACGACAGCAAGTTGAGTGGTGGTGTTTTATGTAACATTTTACCCAATTATTTCTAATGAAATGCTTTTAAACTATAGACTGTAAATGTTGGAAATATGACATTTGAATGCATTAGGTTTAGTGTTTAATCAGTTTACGATTGCTTGAGTTAAAAATTTCTAATAAATAGAGATGTGTGAAGTAGGGGCTGGGGTAAACACAGCATGCATACTAAACACTTACTTCATGTGATCTGACAGTCCACACTTTAAAAAACGTGCCACAGTTAGACAGAAAATGTGCCAATAAATGGCCACTTCTCGTAAAGCAAATAAATCAAATAATAGTCTATCTTGGTAATAATCTTGCTTTTATCATCTAGATTCATCAAGATTTTGATTTCCTGTCCCCATATTTATTATCGTTCTATCACGATTTCCTTTTATGATGACATGGTATATTTACTTAATGTCAATCCTATTTAACTGAGATCTCCGTCACACTTATAATATAAAAGTCACGGTGTAAACTAATCTTAGTATTCATTCAATCTGTATAGGACTTTTTGGTATTCTCTCCTTTTTGTGGTCTCCCAGAAACTCAAATGATCAAACTTGAGTGCAGTAATAAACGAAATTACAATAGTAAAGACGTTAATATTTATTATTTAGCATTTCAACATAACATTAATTCTTTGTGTCAGTCTTTTTGGACTTGGTCTTAGGCTCCCAAAAATAAGAAACTGAAATTGATATTTTTATTGACGATGAATCGTGATTCCTTGTTAATAATTAAATTGATAATATAGAGCAGTACCCAAACGCGTAAACATACAAGAGCAACAGACAGACAGACAGACAGACAGACAGACAGACAGACAGACAGACAGACAGACAGACAGACAGACAGACAGACAGACAGACATTCAGATATTCAGACAGACAGACAGACAGACAGACAGACAGACAGACAGACAGACAGACAGACAGACAGACAGACAGACAGACAGACAGACACTAATGAGTACGAAAAGAGTGACACACGCAAACGAGACAACGACAGACACAGACACATACACATCTTTAACAGAGAGTCACAATACACATATACTAATTCAAAGCTAAAAGAATGTTAGCGATGGCAGAATTGGTGAATTATCAACATTTTCTTATGTCTTTTAACATCTTTCCCCTCTTCTGTCAGTATAGTTTCTTTGTTATACGTTTTTCAATTTCTATAAAAGTGATTAACATTATAATTTACTTATATTTCGTACAACAATTTCATGTTTGAGATAAACATAATCCTAGCAATAACAGCTACGTTCCTTACTTCTTTAAGTTTCAATTACATGTACCTGTTCAGCGAATGTAAAAGATTGATTATTTTTACAGAAAGAGTGATTTAAAGTATAAATGTTTAATCGAACCTTCGGGCTATTCTCCCCAATAACCTAATATTTCATTCACATATTAAAATGAAATGGCTTAACAGAAAACTTTAATCGATAGATATTGATGCTGACGTATCATTGTCAAACCTTCATGTTATAGTTAGCTATAAGAAACGACATGTTACATCAAATATTGTTCGTTTCAAGTCTTTACATCAATATACTGTCAGTTTAAGTCTTTACATCAAAATATTGTCCAAGTTCCGTTTAAAGAGTCAAAACCCAAATTTCGTTGAAATCAATAAAAGCTTTGGTAATACGCCAGTACGCATATATGTATGCAAATGACATTGATCATATAAACCTATATGATCACAAAATGACATGCAACCTTACGTATCAAATAATTCATTATATATACTGACTATTGTGGTCGTCAGTAAATCAAAATTAAGCCCTGTGACTAAAAATAAATATGTAAATTAAGAATTGAAAGATCAGAAATCTTTTTTATTTCCGTCTTATAAATGTAGATATGATTCCATTTATGAAATCCATCGTCATCTTTCAAATTGTGTCATAAAAAGTACAGTGATTAATAGAATATTAAATGTGGGTGAATGCACTCTCCAGTAAATCATGAATTGAAAATTAATCAAAACTGTAATTCTTAGTTTAATTGCGTGACTACTTATCGTATCAAATACTCTCATTTCAAAAAAGTACAGCGTCAGAGTGATTAAATAGTTACTTAGCTATTATTCCCCAATTTTGTTCTTCGTTCAGCCAAAGAAAATGCGAGTGGCCTGGTTTTGTCACTACGAGTGTAGCGACTCGTAGTGACAAGCCCCTAGGTCACGAGTATTTTCCGGCTGAATGGAGCCAAGTGTTTGAGAATAACATATTTATACTAGCACCAGTAATATCAAAGAAAAATAGCACCAATAGCGTTGTAGCACAACTGTACAGTTTTTAAAAATGTTTACCGCTGATCCATGCTTAGACTATGTATAGGTGTTCATTTGCTGAATGACTATCCAGTTGCCTATGCAACCCTGCTGTTATCTTTGCAACATACGCGATCATTTGGCTGTTGCTATGGGAGTGGTCATGTTGCTAGACAAATTTGCATACATTTTCTGAATGTTAGTTCGCTTGTCTATGAAACCCTGATGTTATCTTTGCAATGTGATCACTTGGCTGTTGATATTGACATGGTCTTGTTGCTTGGTATGTTTGCATACATTTTTTGAATGTTTATTCATTTGTCTATAAATCCCTGTTGTTAGCTTCGCAATATACGTGATCATTTGGCTGTTGCTATAGGCATGATCTTGTTGCAAGGCACATTCACATACATTTTTGAATGTTTATTCGTTTGTCTATTAATCCATGTTGTTATCTTATGTTTACAATATGCGTGATCATTCGAAGTAGAAATGTCTTGCTCGACTAAATGTTACATAACATGGCTACTGTAACATCTTTTTTTTCATTCATTAATTACTTCATAACATTCATTTTTATTTTTTCGTAAATGCCTGAAAACAATTGTAGTGGCAACACCCAACCTAGATACATGTAATTATAACTCACACAAACTTGGTAAGATTTGTTATCGCTTCGTATTTCCAATGTAATAAGCCGTTTTGCCAAGCCAGCCGATAGAATATTGAATAGCAAGTTTAGTAATATAAGTTGTCAGCCGGATGATAAACTTTGTCGCGCCAGACTCTGTTTTATGTTAGCTGGCCTCTATTGACGTCATAGTGAGGGGGCTTGTCAAAGGTCATTCTACTACATTGACAAGTGAGCTAGTATTGCCAGGAATAATAGAAACGGCGAGAAAATACGCCATCATGTGAAATTCTCTGACATATCGTATTCACTACCTTGCAGTGCGCATATTTGTTCAATCCCACGCTCTGAGATACACTATCAATAACAATGTACCATTTCGGTTAAAATGCATGTCATAAAATATTGAATGATTACAAGTGAAAAGTCCCTTTAATAATAAATTAGTTATTACTGACATAACTGCAAGGTGTAACAAACACTTTCTGTAACCATGGATTCGGAGTAATATCAATACACGTAATGTGAATATCATATGCTAACCTCAGTATATTTAAAAAGCATTCTAGCAAGCCAGAGCACATATTTCTGCTGACTCAACGAAATATGAACGGTGCCGTAAAGAGGTGTGTGCTGTGGTGTACGACGATGTATAAAAGCTGTGAATATCAACTTGATTGGTCACTGACTCAAAAAGGGGTACAGTCTGTAGCTTTACGGTCTTTAGAAGGTAGTTTTGTTTAAAGGGACACAGTGTGTAACTTTATAGTCTTTTGTGGTTACTTTTGTTTAAAGGGACACAGTCTGTAACTTTATTGTCTTTGTTGGTCACTTTTGTTTAAAGGGACACAGTCTGTTACTTTATTAAAGTTACAGGCTGTGTCCCTCTAAACAAAAGTGACCATTGAACACCATCTATGAATTTACAGACTGAATCCGATCCCTCCAAACAAATGTGATCACCAAAGACCTTAAAGTTAGAGACTGTGTCCCTTTAATCAAAAGTGACCATCAAACACCATAAAGTTACAGACTGTATCCCTTTAACAAAAATGACCATCAAACACCATCCATGAAGTTACAGACTGTATCCGACCCTTTGAAACAAATGTGATCACCAAGGACCATGGTCTTTGGTGATCACTTTAAGGACTACAAAAGTTATATTATGATATAATTTTTGATACCTATAAATTCGAGAACTCGTCCCTCCTTCTGTTTCGAATTCTCTATTTGTGCATAGTTACCCATACAGCTCTATCACATCGTATCGACTCTGATTTTCTTCTAAATTGTTAAGTGTTAGACTGTGTGTATTGTGCAGTTGGTCTTTTACACTTGAATTAAGTTTGAAATGTGGCATCAATTACTGTATGTCACTTCATCATGCCGAGATAAATACTAGTCTAATTGTTCACAATTCGCCCCCCCCCCCCGACCCCTCCCCATTTCCCACTTCCCGTTTTCTTAGATTAAGCTTTGGCTGGTATGATTATAATATTACCCTATATTTTGTTCCGTGTAAATCCCAAATCACGCATACATTTTCCTAGTAATAATCGTTGAATTCATTTTCTTTAAAAATGTTATATGTTTTCCATGACCCTTGTAATATTTGATATCAACTCACAGAAAGACTTTTAAAGCTGGAATATATACATGTTTATTGTTGGGTGAGGTGTAGAGCTATAAAAAACAAATGACCCCGCCTATTAAACTGTACATACAGCAGTCAGTAGGTAAAAGTAATTATTTATAGTGGGACGTGACGTGATGTTACATTAATCTAAGACTACTTTGAGTTCAAAGTGAAGAGAGGCAAGTGTGAGTTGTATAAAGCCAGAATTTATTAAAACTCCCCTATAACTGTTGACTGTGCACGGAGTCTTTTATTAAAAATCCCCTAACTTTTGACTGTGCACGGAGTCTTTATCAGAGCTAAGGTGCTACCGACAAACCAGAGTGATTATTATATAGAGTTTCTATTAGGCGGAAATCGTCTGTTAATAGTCGGAACGTCAGGAATAAATGTTGCTTTTGTATCAGTATAATGGGTCTAAGGTTTTATTCAACATTGCCTAGCGTCTCTTCAATTTGAACTCTCATTTTTTTATTATCATCATTTTCATTATTATTTGAATGTTCAATGGTGTTTAAAATATTTAATGAGCAACTCGGAAAACATACATTTGGTAAGTGTTTATTTATGAAAAATTAAAATGTCCGCGATCTACGTGTCGGATTGAATGACTTAGCCGTTTATTATGATTTCAAAATATTTACTGAGTTCCTAAAAAATTAATTCAATACTTTCATTGTCAAGAAAACATCAAAGATTTATTTATGACACAGCGTGACTTGATATTGCATTTAATATTTATAATAGTCAAGACTTAATTAAAATGTGGTAAATAATATACTGACTGAATAAAATGGATTCCGCTTGAATGCACAGATCAGAAACTATTTGATGTAATGGATGTTATTTTTCGATTACTCTCTTTCAATACAGGCACGATTTTTCCCTCTGAGAGTAATATGTATTGTTATTTTAGTTGGTAATATTTGAAAAGCGTTCAAAATTTATAAGAATAATGGCCGTGTCTTGAATTAACAAATACCTACGGTGTGTACAAGGAGCAGAAACATTATTCATTGATTACACCTTCAATACATAAAATGTTATCGCCATTGATTACACCGTTAAAATGTTATCGCCAGTCACTTCTCTCAGTAGTATTCATTGATTACACCGTTAAAATGTTATCGCCAGTCACTTTTTACTTTCAACGATAGATTCCAATGTACATTTTGTATAGAATGACATTCAAATGATTGAAAGTGTTTCTTATGTTATACCTTTACGAACGAAATGCGACAGAGCAGAGCTATAGAAAGATATTAAGTATTACAAGGCCTTTTCCCCAACCATTTGTTCGGATAATTCAGAAAAACTCCATCAAAGGTCAATATGTAAATAGCAGGGTTTATTGCTGGTTTCAAAGATCTATCATATAACTAGTATCACAGACAGACAGACAGACAGACAGACAGACAGACAGACACACACACACACACACAGACAGACAGACAGACAGACAGACAGACAGACAGACAGACAGACAGACAGACAGTCAGAGGCAGGCAGGCAGGCACACGCGCACACACACTCACACATCCACCCATCCCACCACCACCCCATCCCCAAAACACATACTTGTCTGAGAACTAGTTGGAGTCATTTTTTTAAAATGTTTTTTTTTCAGTTTCTGTTCTGGGAATTTGCTACCAGCGATATTTTTATATACACTAACACATTACATACAATTGATCATAAAACAAATGACGTCATGATATGACTTGCACTCCCCCTTCACGTTATATATTATAAGTTTACATATCAGAAATGTCTTCGTCAGTTTACTTTTCTTTTCACTTGGTGCATATACTACTAATTTTGCAATATCTAGATAATTTGTCATACTAATATGTCACCTAATAAACGGGTTTTCTCTGCGTCATCTGCTTACGTCACCAGGGTGTTCGGTTGGTTGGACGTCAGCGGGTTCTGGTTGTTTTCAATACTTCAGTGATAGCAAAGACTGGTTGAGTGCACAAATGCACTGTGTACAAGAAGGAGGCTATTTGGCATCATACGACGATTCGTCACAGAGCGGACTATTTACTGGTAAGCTAATATCAACAATTCATTAACTTTTTACCTAAAATCTGCCCAACTACTACAACTGGAAAAACTGAGACATTTTATTTTCAAGCCAAGGATATAATCGCTAAAAATGGCTCAAAGTGCTATAAAAAGACACTGTGCATATTAGTTAGCGGTCGATTTTATCAGTTGGTAGCGTGTGGTGACAGGTTTAACCTTGAGCGGAAGTTTTGTTGTGACTCTGGACCATGTTGGTTTGACTTGCTTCGAGACCTATATATGGTTGTGCTCTTTAACCATTCAATATCGAAACATTAGCTAGGTCATACATTTTCAGTCACAGCGATCGCCGCATATTCTTTCATGGCTTGTCGAGAATGATTACAATACAACGTGTTGTAGTCGATGGGTGTAATGATTTTAGGGTCCGTACCGTCAAATACAAATTCATTTACATCTGTTTACAGTGTTGTGTGTGCAACTGCACAAAAGTTTGCCTAGACACGATTCAATGCAATATAGAGAAATAAGTCATTATATTAAACCAAACTGTAACAGTTCTAAAAATAGTGCAGTTGTAACTAGTAATATTATAACTTTAATGGGAGATTAAGATCAAAGCAATGATTGAACCAAGTAAAGCTATTTGAGTTATTTATGTACACGTTTCTATGCACTGCTGATTGGTGTCATTCGAAAACCTTCATAATTTCTTTCAGTACATGTAAATCATCTCTTTAAAAATGTATCATAGTAAACGTTGTGTGTGTGTGTGTGTGTGTGTGTGTGTGTGTGTGTGTGTGTGTGTGTGTGTGTGTCATTGTCGACGTTTATTTAACATTCCAATACCAAGTTTTTTTCGTTCACTTATATATTTGTTCTTTTCGTTCTTCATTCGTCTGTTTACACAACAAGAAAAATTGTTACCAGCCTGGATAGGTTGTGTACGAGCGGGTGCCAACTGGGACTATCCTCGATGGGTTGATGACACTGCTGCTAGTCCCAACTGGGCATCTGGGGAACCTACTGACGTCACAGTATCCTGTGTGGTTGAAGACAACGCAGGCGAGTGGTTTACAGTTGGCTGTGACCACGTGACAGGGTTCATATGTAGGGAAGGCACGTTGACTGCAGATAAGACAAGGATGGCCAAAGCGACAGATTATATTTTACAACGTGAGAGAGGTATGGTAAAATTTTTGTGATTATTTAGACTAACATTATATTAGGATAAAGGAAAGGTTGACCAGGTTTATATAGTACCTATAACTTGCACGATTTGGCAGCACAAAGAGGCTACAATAGCTGTAATGTCATCACAAGAGGGCTAGGTTTTTCCATAAACGTTGAGGAAATCCAAAAAATGGCCAAACACACGTCAAGTGCAGTAGTGCTTCTTTGCCAAATGTCAAAGTTGATAAGTTACCAAGGTGTTATTTTATTAGCAAAAATTATATTTAAGGTGAAAGCAGTAATCAATCAATCTGGGTTCGAACCATCAGGGTTTGATTAAATTTACCACTGTGACACTGTAATTAAAAAGAGAGTCGTTCAGTTTGACTAACAACACAGGTTTTCCCCGGGTACTCTGGTTTCCTCCTACATTAACACTGAACCCATGAAGGATGGCCCTCACTTGATTTCTAGGGAGACAGTATTTATATACTTAAAGAACTGTCCAGTATAAATAAAGATTATTTATTTATCAATACAGGTGTACTAAAGGCAGAAATAAGTCTGACTGGACTTTTCAATTTTTCTAACTTTTCAATGATAGCAATCAATGCATATGAAAATGTTTCTCTTCTTAAAAGTTACAATTAATTGTTTTCATATGTTTTCCTTCCTCAGAATGTCCATGGAATCCTAGTGCATATGCATTTTTGTTCGATAAGACTGGATACTGTTATGCCTTCTTCAGTAGTGATGCTTCAAGACCACTTGTAACATCTTTATGTTCCGGTTTTTCTGGCGTTGCCGTAGGCATTCTCCACGAAGAGGAAAATAAATATCTAACTGCAAAAATAGCCAACGATCTTGCAGCGTATGTTTGTTTACTTTATCGAAGGAACTGGACTCAAAGTACAGGGTTAGGGGTTTTTTGTGGGTTTTTTTTGTTTGTTTTTTTTTGGGGGGGAGATGAGTTCAAAATTGTTTATGCAAGTGCTTGGGGTCACTATTTTTTGTACAATTGTATTTTTGACAACAAATATAGATGAGAGGACGGTATGTAAGTTGTGTGTAATGTCTTGGGGAGGTTTCATCTTTTTTTCATGCACTTTACTTCTGAAGACATAACACGTGTATTATATATACACTAGGTATGAAGGAACATGGCTGGACACCAGTACCACATCGTACACTAATTGGTTTCCAGGGGAACCAAACGAAAGTACAGGTTGTTTTGGACTGTTTGTTTCTTCCATGGGAACTTGGCGTGATCAAGATTGTGCTCTTGGAAATATGCCGGTGGTTTGCAGGATCGCTCTAGCGGGTAAGTATTGATATCATTGAGTTATAAATCGAACTATTCGTGTAGAAAACTTGAAAACGATGGCACAGATATAAACACAAACTCGTTGAAAAGCACAGTTTCGAGGCAGATTGCTTGTCGTTGTGTTAGTGTTATGGTCAGGGTTGTAACATCAGATACCACCATCTGATTGAGATTGTTTTACTAATATGATGAGGTGGGTCAAAGGCTACAAGACAATATAAGTGTGTTTATGTAAATAGAGTTGAGGTGATTTGGGGCAAAGGCTACAAGACAATATACGTGTGTTTATGTAAATAGAATTCTAGTTGGGTCGAGGTGATTTGGGTCAAAGGCTACAAGACAATATAAGTGTGTTTATGTAAATAGAATTCTAGTAGAGTTGAGTTAATTTGGTTCAAAGGCTACAAGACAATATACATGTGTTTATGTAAATAGAATTCTAGTAGAGTATAGGCTGAATACACTCTCTGTATCTTTAGATGTCATTGACTTGAATCAATGAGACGCCACTTTATAAATGATTAAACCACAACTTTAGAAAACAAAATGTTTATCATTTTGTGAAATTACATATCACCTTGAAACAATCATTAATAGAATGTTTAAATCATAATAGTTTAGACTGTTAGAAACAAAGTGAAATGCTGTACAATGAGTGTTATATAGGCATTGGTATGGAACTACGTGGCGGCCTATAGTGTTACTGATACGATAGCATCAGATATAGAAATTGCACATAAGCTCATAGTTGTCAAATTGTACAATTGACCAACTGACATTATCCTGTAAACAGTAACCTTTCCTGACCAACAAACCAAGTACCTGTAGATTGGATTAGGAAACGATGGCCACAATTACAAAATAAATGTTTCATCTACAATCATATTTCATTTTAATTTAACAGTAACGTGTCCTGATGACAACTACTGTGTTAATGGCAAATGTGAACATAGCGCATGCGTATGTGATGATGGCTGGTCACCCTCGGGGGATGATATGAAATGTACAGGTGAGCGTTTCAAACCTTCCTGATTTTGGGGAAACCGAATGCTGAACTACAATTCATGATACTATACAATAAGAATGCATTCTTTCACGTTATCAAGCACAGTATGCTTAGTAGTACATGCTACTGTCAATCTAGAGGTGAAAGTCGTTTGCACTATATTTATTTTTTCAATTTTTTGCTTTGCAAGTCAAAATAAATGCTGAATTTATATATACCGTTTAAAATTCATTCAGTGATATTAAGATAGCACTTTTTGTTATGATCTTGAATAATTTATTACAAATAAATTATACATCGTGGTATTTTTCGCTTCACTTGTTAAATGTTTTAAAATACACATCGATGCAAAACGTTCGCGGCACTGTCTATTACTTTCATCACCAGAGACTGTACTTTCCATAATATGCATAACCTGCCCCCCCACACACACACACCATTTGTGAGTGAGTGAGTGAGTGAGTGAGTGAGTGAGTGAGTGAGTGAGTGAGTGAGCGAGCGAGCGAGCGAGCGAGCGAGCCAGACTGCCAGACAGACAGACAGACAGACAGACAGACGAAAGCATTATATTGCAAGTTAGTTTGTGGCAGTGAATGTTTCCTAACTATCGAAATAATGTCAGAAAGTCCAGTGTGTTTATTTGCTTCTGAAAGAATACTGGTATCATATCTAAAATTTGTTTTTTTTATTCTAGTATGTGTTACCAATGCTGCTTGCGAACATGGAGGTTGTGTACTCGGAAGTTGTACGTGTGATGCACCATGGGTACTTGACCCAGTTACTGCTGATTGTACAAGGGGTATGAATAAAATGTACTATCGATATCAACCAAAGGTGAAATAATTATACACCTGGCTGCGTGGATTTAGAATTCCCTACGCTACATAATTATTTTTGGATATTCAGGGACGTGTGTAGGTTTATTAATTTTACACAATTGATACAAACTGTGTAAAATTAGCAGGTGCGATAGGTAATATCATGATACAGTCTTTCTTGTGCGACGAAATCGACAAATTACACTCATATGGTTCACTATTGACAGAAGAACTGTGTCGGAAATGACTACATGTAGTGTATTTCATGAGGTGAGGATGTTGATTAAACCAGTCATGGATTAAGTTACTCTATTTATACACAAGTAACACAACAAAGAGTTTTAACAATATTTATTTTAGCAATAACTTGTGTCACTTTATTTGATTTCAGTATCATGTAGTGGAAACCCTGACTGTGGCCATGGTACATGTCAGAGCGGTTCGTGTGTTTGTGACGTCAACTGGCAGATATCTGATGTTGATTACACGTGCTCAGGTAATAATGCATGCAGCAATCTGCATCAAATCTGTTTTAATACTGAAAGGTCCACTTTGGATGAGTTCAGTAAAATGTAGGTGTGAAAATTTGTTGTTTGACAGAGCTATAGACAAACATGATCAGGAAGAGATGATAATCCCAGTTAATCCGTATGGATCCACTAATAAGATAATACTAACGGGAATACCTGGTATTGAATCACGAAACTCTCCAGAATTCAGGTCACAGTGGTTTCGTAAGAGGCGGGGGCTTAAATTTTAACGCTTTCCCATTCAGCTTTCCCTTTCTTCAGTACTTAAAATCACCAAAAAAATGAACTCGGAGATCAAATGTCAGTACACCCTTAAAATGTGTTCGTAAATCATGTAGTAGTAGAAACAATGGTCTTTCAATTTATTTTCAGTATCTACATTAACAACAACCATACCAGTAACAACCACCAGCACACCAGGAGTATCCACATGTATCGTCACGTCGGACTGTATTCATGGTAGTTGTGTTACCAACAACTGTGTTTGTGACAGTGGGTGGACGAACGCCGTCGGTGGAAAGTGTACAGGTATTGATGTCGCCCTCATATTTCAAAACTTGCAATGCTTTTGTTTTTACAAAGACGCGCGTTCTAAATGTACATCGATATCAAATCATTGCTAGAGCCCATTACGACATATTATCAAGCGGTTGCTATATTTAATTTCATGCATACATGTTATGTTATTGGCAAATGAAGGAAACCAAAACAATTATTACAACAACTATTATTATATTATCATTATTACAATAAGTCTTAATTTCTGTAAGGTTTTTCGGGATGTAGTACACATACGATGAAATTACTCTATGCTTCCAAATTTGACATGTAATGTATCATTGTAATCACCGCATTGAGAATAAAATTTAAAACAAATTTTGATTGTATTATCATATACCTAGAATGTTTAACCGACGCTGCTTGTACACACGGTATATGTTTATCTGGTATATGTGACTGTGCTGCATCTAGCTGGGGTTTCAATGACGTCACCAACGACTGCACTGCGGGTAAGATATCAACATCCTCTAACACTACTCAGCTAAGGGGCACGTAGTATTGTTTATATTGCTGTCTAACACTACTCAGCTAGGGGGCACGTAGTATTGTTTATATTGCTGTTTTCCTATGGAATATATCACAAATACGAATCCTGCTACTACAAATGTATCAATATACGCTCTAGAAGTGTTCTTTCCATAAGGGTAGGGGAATATATTAAAGCCAAAAAGTTATATTTTTAATTAGCCTGTAGACAAGGACAACAACAATCTAATAAATATTGTGCATCCCTATAGTATAGAAGGAAGATACTTTTAACTCTGAAATTCGTGATAAACTTTTCGGTGAAAATATATTGTCGCTGACAGACTGCCGTCACGATTTCAAATATTCGGTTTTATACCTTCATCATATAAATCGATTAGAATACAGGAAATAAAAAAGTGAAATACTCGTTGCATTTTCAAATTAACGCTGCGATGTCGTTTTGTAAAATCAGTTTATATACCCGATGTTGGTCTATATATACAACACTGTCAACTAAAAATAATCTCAATCATAATTTAAATAAAATAAATTTATTTTCTTGCAATAATGTCAGTTAAAAAATCTCAGTCATAATTATAATAAACTTATTTTCTTGCAATAATGTCAGTTAAAATAATCTCATAGTCATAATTATGATAAACTTATTTTCTCAAACCTTTCTCTCTATGTCCAGGTACACCTTCAACAGTCGTCAGAAACGCATATCAACGTTACGGGCTCTTTCACCTCGTCGCAGGGGGCGCTGTAACAGGCTATACGCCAATCAGCAGCCAAGACACAAACGGGGCGATAGGGTGTGCACATGCGTGCTTAGACACAGCAGGATGTTACAGTTTCAACTACGACAACAGTGTTGCTATGGACGGTACTTGTGAATTATATGATAGCTTATACGACACCAACGACTTGACCCAGTTTGGAAATGTACAATATTACAAAGTTGACGTCATCACATAAGAGAATAACAAAGACGTCAGGAGAGTTTACTGAACTTTTTTGTGAATATCAACATTACAATTTGTAATGTGAAGAGATTCTTTCTGTTCTGGGAACCGGAAACAGAGGAAACTACATGTATATAAAGTAATATCAAGTTGCTCTGTCAATCAGAGGAAACTACATGTATATAAAGTAATACCACGTTGTCCCTGACAATCAGATGAAACTACATGTATATAAAGTAATACCATGCTGCCCTGACAATCAATCAACGTGACCTGGTTGAGTGTGAATGGGGTTTGTCTGTGTAAATAAGAGATGGGATGCAGTTGTATAATGAATATCAAGTCATCATCACGATGTGGTATTGGTAGGATATACAACTCTGTGCTAAAGTGCATTGTTTTATATCCTTTCCTTACACTCGACAAAACCCATACAACAGTTTTACTGGTCTGTATTCACAGAGTCCTGTAAAGCTCGGTCTTGTTTACTGGTCTGTATTCACAGAGTCCTGTAAAGCTCTGTCCTGTTTACGGGTCTGTATTCACAGATTCCTGTAAAGCTCTGTCTTGTTTACTGGTCTGTATTCACAGAGTCCTGTAAAGCTCGGTCTTGTTTACTGGTCTGTATTCACAGAGTCCTGTAAAGCTCGGTCTTGTTTACTGGTCTGTATTCACAGAGTCCTGTAAAGCTCGGTCTTGTTTACTGGTCTGTATTCACAGTCCTGTACAGCTCTGTCTTGTTTACTGGTCTGTATTCACAGAGTCCTGTAAAGCTCTGTCTTGTTTACTTGTCTGTATTCACAGAGTCCTGTAAAGCTCTGTCTTGTTTACTGGTCTGTATCCAGAGTCCTGTAAAGATCTGTCTTGTTTACTGGTCTGTATTCACAGTCCTGTAAGCTCTGTCTTGTTTACTGGTCTGTATTCACAGAGTCCTGTAAAGCTCTGTCTTGTTTACTGGTCTGTATTCACAGAGTCCTGTAAGCTCTGTCTTGTTTACTGGTCTGTATTCACAGAGTCCTGTAAAGCTCTGTCTTGTTTACTGGTCTGTATCCAGAGTACTGTAAAGATCTGTCTTGTTTACTGGTCTGTATCCAGAGTCCTGTAAAGCTCTGTCTTGTTTACTGGTCTGTATTCACAAAGTCCTGTAAAGATCTGTCTTGTTTACTGGTCTGTATCCAGAGTCCTGTAAAGCTCTGTCTTGTTTACTGGTCTGTATTCACAGAGTCCTGTAAAGCTCTGTCTTGTTTACTGGTCTGTATTCACAGAGTCCTGTACAGCTCTGTCTTGTTTACTGGTCTGTATTCACAGAGTCCTGTAAAGCTCTGTCCTGTTTACGGGTCTGTATTCACAGAGTCCTGTACAGCTCTGTATTCACAGAGTCCTGTAAAGCTCTGTCTTGTTTACTGGTCTGTATTCACAGAGTCCTGTAAAGCTCTGTCTTGTTTACTGGTATGTATTCACAGAGTCCTGTAAAGCTCTGTCTTGTTTACTGGTCTGTATTCACAGTCCTGTACAGCTCTGTCTTGTTTACTGGTCTGTATTCACAGAGTCCTGTAAAGCTCTGTCTTGTTTACTGGTCTGTATTCACAGTCCTGTAAAGCTCTGTCTTGTTTACTTGTCTGTATTCACAGAGTCCTGTAAAGCTCTTTCTTGTTTACTGGTCTGTATTCAGAGTCCTGTAAAGCTCTGTCTTGTTTACTGGTCTGTATTCAGAGTCCTGTAAAGCTCTGTCTTGTTTACTGGTCTGTATTCACACAGTCCTGTAAAGCTCTGTCTTGTTTACTGGTCTGTATTCAGAGTCCTGTAAAGCTGTCTCATTTACTGGTCTGTATTCACAGAGTTCTGTAAAGCTCTGTTTTGTGAGCAGGGACCATCCAACAGACAATAAATACCACCTTACTAATAGAATTGTGTGTAGAGTAATTTCTTCGTAAAGGAGAACGCCACCCATGCCTTTCCATCACTCCCTCACTCTGTATGAAAAGTAGTCTTGTACACAAACATAAATTCAGTGTAAATTATTGACATTTCCCAATTTATTTCTAAAATAAGTACATTTTATTTTCAATGAAGACAAAATTATCACTTTTGATTGGTTGGTCCAATATACAAAATGTACCAGTTGTCCACAGTCATGTAAAGTTGAAAGTCACTGTCCTATATAAGGTTTAGAAACACTCGTTGTGTGCTCTGGCTCAATGAAATGATGATGAATATCAGTACTGGTCAATGAAAAGTAGTGTATGGCAGTTTGAGTTCAGTTAGTTGATTGCCCTAGCATGGAATGTACTGTTTCACACAAGGACTCATATATTTAAAGTACTAGTAGTTGTTTCAGTATGCTAGTCTCAACATTTGGATCTACATTTTTCCTTCATCTCGTGAAATCATCTGCTTCATGGAACAAACATGTGGTTTTGCTGTACCTTTCAGAGCAAACATCAAAACTAAATTCAATACACTAACTTGTCTATATCATGAAGAAGTCTACACTTTAAGCATAGCCACATCCATAATGAACACATTTTGTTGTTTAGTCTGTGTCACACATTTAAACTTTTTGACATTCTCAAAACAACTTTTACACAATTCAATCTTCATTTATGCTTTCCCTACATGTTAATTACTACTTGTAGTTTGTTATGTACAAATTATCCCTGGTAGAAAGAGGATTAATTTCACCACAACAGTACAAAGTAACATGTTTTCTCCAGTACGGCAAACAAAATATTTTCGTTCTGATATCATCACACATTATACAATCACGAGTTTGAAGGAAAACAGATCAAGTTTACAGTAGTGTTGTAAATGTTATTGACTGTTGGATATCTAACATATCATCATAGTAGCTGGAACTGCTCTCACAGGATTCCTGGAAATAGTGAGGAGACAGTATCCTTCCATTCACTGGAACATACTTTACCCTATTCCAATTATGCAGCATGGAATGGGGCAATATGAACTGCACCTAGAAAGATATCAGACAACACACATTAGTTATTTACTGAAGGTTAAGAGGTTTTATTGACCAAAAATGTGACAAACCTCTCATGACAAAATCATACTTTTCATGAATTCATGTCAGACAATAAATACTACTAGGAGACAAGTCTTCTATAAGACATACTCCACAAATGCTAATATGTTTGTTAATTCCAGTCTATAATAGGGTTGTAACACTAACTGACATACATTGATACGCAAAGCAATATCTACTCATTACATATAAAGTTATCTTAACTTAGTGTTTTTCTTAAGAGTGGTAAAGTAGGTAAAATCTGTTATTTAGATGTGCATGTGCGTGTGCGCGCATGCATGCACCATTCCACCATTCACTAGAAATGATCATATGCACATATGAAGAAGAGTTCTCCAGCATAATAAATTTGGATGAAAAGTAAGAGATGACATTGCTTGACCAATTCAACATTAAGACAAATTAACGTGACAAAGAATACAGCATCAGCTTCAATTAACCTCAACGTTGTACTTGTCGATGTATCCCTTTGAAGTAAGATGTTTATGATTTGTATTTGGGTAGGAATTCTGTGAATGGAATAATTCAGATGTTTTAATATGGTACATGTATATTCACAATGTAATTTATTGTAATAAAGATACATATCTATGTAAATACTAACCTGTGTATTGTGCCATTACCATTGGAGCCATCAAGTTATATGTAATATGACGCAACCATTGTCCTAGAGAGACAGTGTAAAAAATGACCAAAAATCAATGACTATGCAAATGATCAACCAAAAAACCCATTTACTATGCAAATGACTCATTATCACTCATGCAATAATTACCAGGTTGTATCAAAATCATATGTAATATGAAGCAAGCACTGCACTAGAGATATCACCTTATGACTGAAAATCACTTACTATGCAAATGTCTGACCAAAAATACATTTACTTATTACTATAGAAATGACTCATTAACATTCATACAACAATTGGATCTGATTGGATTGTACTCAAGCTACATGTAATATGAAGGAAGCATTGTACATGTGTCATCTAATGTTAAAAACCATATACTATGCAAATGATATTTGTGTAATAGTTACAAAAAATTAATCAGATCTTGCCATGCACATTTGCCAAGTTTCCATTTGATCAAAGCAAATTTTTTTAGATGTGTTCATAGATGGGCAGGGAAAGTCAGAAAGTCGGCTAAAAAAATGGCATTATTCTCCTATGTAGGGAATGACATGTACCAATGCTATTGTATGCTTTATACATTTCTATTCAATTCCTTGTATCAATTACACGAAATTTCAATGTTCCCTCATTTATCAGTAAGAACTTGTCTGTTTGTGTTACACTGCCTATGATAGTTATGACAACACTTCTCTGTACACGGTTCATCAAGTTACTCGTACATATACTTCATCAAAAATCTGCCAGACTTTTACATGGATTAATTTTAAATAGACATAAAGAAGCAAATATACAATCAGTTATTACCCATAAAATGTTGAAATTTACAGAAAAACAAACATTATACTTACAAGTTACAATTATCACCAGATGTTTACCTTGGTATTTTACTTAGCAGGTATAACCAACCATCTTTCATGTCAAGTTATTGGAACATTCGCCCATATCTCAAGAAAGACATTATTGTCTGCTGTTACGCTACTGTCACATGACGAAAATAGCGATGCTGAAATGTTAAAGGGAGTTAGAAATAGTTTAGACAAGTGTATATTTTTCAAATCAATACTGCCCTCTAGTGGTTAACGATTCAGTATCATTCAAGACTATACAAATCAGTACTGTCCAATAGCAGTTGGTATATAATCAAAACTTTACTGTACTTCTACATTAGGCCCCAATATTTTTCTTCATTCAGCCAAGCAAATTCAAGTGACCTTAGGGGCTTGACAAGAAGTGATATATAACCCTTAGGTAGTATTTTCAGGCTGAATGGAGAAAACCATTGAGGAATAATATAATTTCACCTCCACAAACATACAAAAAAATCAGGGAAAAAAATACTTGTGATTTTGAACATTTTGAGCACCGCGAACAGATGGCATACATGCAAGTTGTGACAGACAGCGCACTGGGTATAAATTCCATAGTTTTGGTTCAAATGCATTCAACTTAGCTTGCATGTGGTCTAGTCAATATTGCCCACTAGTGGTATATCATCTAAACCTCATTGTAATAGTGAGGTCAAACGGCACGCTATATAGTATTGGTCCTTGCATGGACAATGCATGTACTGCAAATGCCAAATTTTGTCACAGATAGCTTTTTATTGGCTGCTGCTTGTCTACGTTGTAATAATTGTTTTACAGATTTTGGTTTCTGGCATGTTACGGCTACAGAACACGTGTATTCATAGCTTTTATTATTAACATACCTGTGCATGAACAAACCCCATTATATAAGAGATCAAGTTTGCAAGGAAGCCTACATTCAGCATTGCAATTATTGTAACTAATGCACATTACGACATCATACATCAAGTGTTCTCCCCCTCAAATGCTTTCATCACTCGGCTAAAGAGACCAGTAACACCCTTTACAGCATTAGGAGAATTTCAGGAAAACGGCATCATGGGTATATTGTCTGGTTGTTATCATTGTTGCATAAAATGGTTAACTCAGTGACCATCTGGCCAAGTTACAAAGGTATACAGTAAGATTTTCACATTAAGAGGGCACTTATAAATTGCATGAGAGCTTAAGGCCCTTGAACTTGTTCTGGAAGAGCACTATATATCAAAAATAATTCTTCTACAGTTTAACTTTGATCCATTCAATTTTCAAATTAGCAATAAACCTATACTCTTCAATGCCCTGACTGTACTTCTAGAATGATGTATTATACCTAGTTGATTTGAAGATATAACTGAAAGATTGTACAGACTCCAAAATATAGCAATGCATCAAGTTATGAATTCCATAGGTGTTCATCTTGTCCCTTTCTGGGCAGTCTGTGAAATGATAAATTCTATAACGGGGTGATCACTTATCCCTGCCTGGACAGTATCTCCCACTGTCACTTGTTGAGTCGAGGCCATTCTGACATTTTGCAGTAAATTTTGGACATTATCATCATAACAAATAGGCCTTGGTGGCATTTTCGGTCTCACACTTCTGTTTACATGAAAGACGTAAAACAAAATGTTTGGCAGAGGAAAATTTGAGGATCAGTCAAATATCTTTTCCATTGAGTTCAGGGTAAAAGCTGTCAGCTTGCCTGTCCACAGTGTGGGTGCTGGAGCTGTGACTGTGCTAGCTCTGTCTACTACTGTATCAATGAACAATGTCTTGGACAGGCTAGCTAACAGATGGCTAACAGTTTTTTATCTTAAACTCACCCACTGTCCAAAACATTTGTTAGCATAATGGGTTTTTGCAGCCATGATTACATTTCTAGAAACTTAAAGTGAATGTTTCATGCAAGTTTTATAAATTGGGTTAGTTCAAAAATATCCATCTGAGGCGAATGCAAAAAATACCCCCTTTCTATAAATTGAATAAACCTAAATATATGATAAATTCAATTAGATTTAAAACCACAAAGCAAGAGAGTCATATTTTCAAGCTTTCTTGATCTTTAAAAACTTTGTTTATTTCATGATGGTCTAAAATACTTGCTGACTACCCAGGCTACTTTTGGTAGTTTCGGTAGTAACTCCAGGATCTCAACTTTTAGTTGTATATATGGTGTAATACGTTAGATATAGTACGGTTATTGCAAGTGGATATTATTGAAACCTTTAGAAAATCATATTCCAGTTATTAGAATGATCAAAGATTATACAACTTGGCTATAAGGGGAACTAATCAACAGCATATATGGCCTAGAAGGATTGGCTTAAATCTGTAGTTTACTTAGAAAATCATCCTTTCCAGGGTTTTATGATAGAGACATTCTTGGTTATTCAAATAGGTTTGGTGCTTACAATTCCAATTGCAGAAGTTTTACAAACTGAGGATCGTTCATACCCATTCCGTTGGCTGATTTCTGTATTGCAATGTTTTATGTATACATAAAAAGGTCTAACACCCATATTACCTAATCTGGGGCACCCTCACATGATGCTTCTTTCATTCTTGGCTAAATAGTAATCAAAAATATGACACATTGACACATAATACTAGTATCTAGATGTTGAGGTCCATCTTATGTCCAAACTTGACTTTCACGCCATCTATACTTTTACAGACTAGCATAACACAGAACAATTAAATATGAAAATAGGTTTTAATCTGATAAATAAACAAAATGGAATTAACCTCAATGACAGGATGAAATCGCTAGTCAACTAACCCTTTGCAAGAAACACACACACAATGACTTTATCTTGACATACCAGTTGAACTCAAATATCGAAAAACATCCTGGTTCAAGTAATTAGTGACCTGATTTTTGATGCTGGTTTCATGAATGAAGATAGCAAAAGTAATTAAAATTGAGAATTATTATTAATAGTATTTCTCATTAAAAAGTGATTAGGGATATATTTACAAGTGGAAGGCCTGCGAATGGGTCAAAAGTGACACCATATCTAAATACTATCACGTCTGTGAATGAGACTTTGTTCCTGAGCAGTTTTTTAATAAATCTATACACCGCGCTGTCAAAATGGATATAATAAATCTAAATATTTCACATACATACATGTCCTACCTTTAATACTTCTACCTTCACACTAGCTTTAAAAATATCACAAATAATCCGTGATAGCAAAGAAATGGCTTGATTTTGAATTTTGGCCACAAGGTCAGCATCAAATCTAATGACCCCGGCAAAAGGTTTGTATCTGTTAATATTGGAACAGACACATAAAACTGATTCTCTATGCATCATAGTTCCAAGCTGTACAAACAGGTCAGTTTTGGACCAAAAAAAAGTCATTTTTTCAAAAAATGATATGATTTACTTGAGCTGATTTTGACATTGACAAAGGTCAAACAGTACCTGCAGAAGTGTAACATTCATTGATATTGGTCACACACCCTCGCATTTACGATTCCCGAGCTATTGTACAGTGTACTTTTATGACAAATATGGCCAAGAGTCTGACAAGTTTGAGGTTGTCATAGCACAGAGGCCTTTTACATGGAAACAGCACTTGGTTAACTCTGCAACCATTGGGACATTTTACAAAGGTTTCATATCTCATGGCTATTGTCAATTTAACACAAGCTGATATAAACTACTAACCTTGGGCAAGATCTGATAAATGGGACAGAGGTGATGTCAGAACACATTGCTTGAAATGAATACCTGTAGCGATTCCTTCTTCACTGAGTAAGTTCTCGCAAAATGTGCACATTAGATTTAACACTGGTGTTCATACAGCTAGACTTGGTACTAGTATCACAATCAATGTTAGACGTTGAGTACAAAATTCACATATATCAATATCAGGAAGTTACAAAGTGTAGACAAACAAAAGGGTTTTGTACATACCTACCTTGAGTGAAAGCGGTTCATCAGTTTTTTAAGTTGTACATTCACTGCTACACGTAAGCTTGAGCAATTTTCAGATCACTGATTATGCAAAATGACAGCTACATCCATGTTCATGGTTTATCACTTCACTGATTGTAAAGACTGACTTACATGTTCACTGGTTATCAGTTCACCGATTGCTTATACAGTTCACTGGTTATGCTAAACATTGGCAACTACATACAGATTTGTTGGTTATCAGTTCACGAATAGTTCTTACCCAGATCATTCGTAATCAGTTCACTGATTGTACACATTGACTTACAAATTCACTGGTAGTCAGTTCACTGATCATAAATGAAATGATGTATACAACCTTATTGGTTAATTGTAAATATTGACTTACAAGTTCATTGGTTGTCAGTCAACTGATAGTAAACATTCACAGCTACATATAAATTCACTGGTTTAATTTCAAGTTCATTGATTGAAAACAATGTCTACTATATACAAATTCATTTAATCATTGTTCACGGACTGTAAACATTGACGGTCACATACAAATTCACTGGTTTTCAGCTCACCAATTGTACACATTGACTTTCATACAAATTTATTGGTTTTCAATTAACGTATTGTAAACACCAACTTACAAATTCACTTGTCAGTTCAATGATTCTGCGCATTGACTGCTACATACAACATCGTCGATCAAACATTTTGAAATGTTTTCAACATACATATTCAATGTTTACAAGAAATGGGATCTACACCTTTTTTTTAAAGGTATCTCTTCATGCAAACTTAAAAAGGTAAAGTATTAATAGACTTTGAATATGCAGGTCAGGTCGTGTCTTATCAGAAAACTTCTCTGCAAATGACAATTTGACCTTGAAGGTGAAAGTCAAATTGTCATTGTCTGACAAAATGCATCAACCATTACCACTATAGATCACTTGAATAGTGTGGGGCTAATGTTATTGGATAAAGTGCTATTGACCTTTAAGATGGAGGTCAAGGTCAGAGTCTTACATGCTTACTTTGACTATTTGTATGTCACACTTGAATGCATATTCAACTCAATTACCAGGGTAGTTGTGGTTGAAAACATGACCACTCTCAAGAGCATTTGTCAAGGTCACAAAATAAAGTGATGTACATATATGCCACAATAGGGGATGATATTTGTGCCAGGTGGCTATTATCTGTGGTCATGATAGTTAGGACTGTCTGAGGATAGGCCACATGACATGGCTCATTCCTATCCTAAGCCCTAGAGACTTGTGATGGTCTGGGGCTAATATAATGATGGTCTGGGGCTAATATGATGAGGAAGACGTTCTTGAGGATGGCTTCAGAGAGAAATATACTACACATTGTTAAACAGGCAGTCCTCATACCAGCCATAACTATTTTTCTACATATGAAGACACACACTTACTTTTAGGAGAAAATGGACATTGGCTTTAATACATAGTCTGATAAGACGGCCTTTCTCTTTATTTAATATTTATTGCCACAATGTATATCATAATCCTACAGGCATGGACATTGAAAATCCTCACCAAGGTCAAAAGTCTCATTAGATAATTGACTGATAAAGTGGGGGGGGGGGGGGGGGGGGTAAACATTTGAATAGTGTCTTTATGCCATAAATTCTTGGAGATAATAAGCACATAATGCTACCAATTTGCCATAAAGGTCAATGTCATGAAACAAAGTGGCATGTAAGTGTATCCTACTAGATTTTGATATTTGTGCCAGGTTTGGCTGAAATTAAGTTCTGGGTGTCAGAGACATGATTGTCCACAGAAAGATACACATGGGTCATTCATTACTTAAGTTGTGCCCATTGAGGATTACAAATCTTCTAGCATCATCTAAATTTTCAAATCCTGTTGAACTGTAGGAAAAATACCAAAACTAACTTCTCTGTGAATGGAAATGCTCACCTATCACTACTACTGGGCATACAATTTGCATCAAATGCCTAAAATGCCTAAAATGAGTCAGTAATGCTGATTGGCTGTAGCAAGGAATCAGGAATATCAACGACAAAAATGTACAAGAGTTGGGCTAGAAATTTCCTTTTTTAGACAAGAGCCACTGTGGACCACCACATCAAGACGTTGGTAAATATTTTAGTCACTATCATATCATCATTGCTCCTGTTATTCATTTTATCAAGGGGGGAGGGTCCTTTTAAAGTGTTTGTCTTCATGCACATGTTTTTTCTTATAATTCTCCAAATTTTCCTACAGCCAGCTTTCTATCAGAAACTGATAAATCCACATAATGTACACACAACTAGTGATAGTGTACACAGTAGGTAAATACTTATATTGTCAATCTTTTGGAACACTGTAACTTGGTGGTCCACAAATTTAATTCTAATTTATGGTCATTAGACAGCAGACCACTACTGTATTCAAACCCTGCCAAAACAGGTTTCAAATGTCTCTACATTGAATATTTCTTCAAATGTTTGAAGACATAATTCACATTAATTCAATGCCCTCAACAATAGACATGCCATTTTGTGTATAAAATCATGTGTATATGTGTATGTATGTATGCATGTATGTATGTATGTATGTATGTATGTATGTATGTATGTATGTATGCATGTATGTATGTATGCATGCATGAATGTATGCATGCATGAATGTATGTATGTACGTACGTACGTACGTACGTACGTACGTACATATGCATGTGTTTATGTATGTACGTACGTACGTATGTATGTATGTATGTATGTATGTATTTATTTGTGTATGCATGTATGTATGTATGTATGTATGTATGTATGCATGCATGTCTGTCTGTATATATGTGTGTCTGTGTCTGTCTATGCATGCATGCATATACTAATGTATGTCGAGGAGACAGTGAATGCACCAACATTTGCAAAAGCGATTCCCTGTAAATAGATATGTCATAAATGATAGATAGAAGGGGTTTTCTGTTTTTGTATCTTCTCTTTCGGACATCCTGTAAAGCTGAAATAGCAGAAGTGTGCAACTTTCAAGGGTTACAGATTATTGTTGGGGTCCAAACAAACATCACCGAATACCTGCAAAATGTAGTCTGTGGTGGTCTTTGTGTACAACCGATTACTTTTGGAATTTGAAAGAAAATTTACAGCAATGCAACACAGTCAAGTGTTGGTAAAAGAAAAATATTGCCACAAGGCCATATATGTTCTTCGACACGGCACACCGACCTGTTCAACTTCATTTTACTTTTTTTCTTCAAATTCTACTGCTGCCATCCAATTTTACTTGGTATGAAGTGAACTATCATGAATTTAGGCAGTGCTGCCATACTAGGCAGAAATAAACTGCACCTTGTCACTTCATCATCGGTGTATATGCTCTTGCTAAATCAACATATTTTAACAAGACTGTATGTCAAACATGATGTGTCACACCCACCCTTTATCAATCAAGATAATTATAGCCTACAATCAGAAATAATGTTTCTTTCCTATGCCAGCTGTGCCTGTGTGATTACTCCATCAATGACAGTCACTGAGTATTTCAATTTTTGTAAGTACTGAAGAGACCGTTATACATTTATGGATGATTGCACAATGTCACACAAGTTCAATAAGCGAACTCCGTTCAATGATAACAGCTTTTGTTTTTACTACTGCGATTTTGATAAGTTGATAAAAAATTACCTCTAAAGTGAGATATGGTGCTGGGTTTCTGGTAGTATTTTAATGCGTTTACAATCATGTTTTTACATTACATCGATCTTGGTGGTATGACCACTATAGTTTTCACCAGAGTTTACATATATGAACATTTCATATTGCATTTGTGAACATTCGTGTAGGGGAGGGTGTTTTGACCTAAACAAACGATGTTCAATGTTGCACTTGTGCGACATTGTGCGATCGTCCCTAATCTTTTCAACACATCACAGCATAGGTACTATGCACATATTCTTGATGCACTGACATTTCTACAGATGTTATATTTGTTGCAGACATGTCCTAAAATAGCAATTGTAAGGGATGCAGAAGTGGCAAAACTTACAACAGTTCTTCTACAAGGTACCCTCCACACAAACTACATCTCAACAGACGTACTAACAGTTTGATGGTTGTTCACTTTTTGAGAAAATATTGTGGACAATAAGATGAAAATATTTGTTGTTATAAATGTACCTCAATGATTTCACTTCCAGAGCGTCAATGACAAGTCAGAAATGGTAAATTTTTGGGTAACTTCTACTTTCACATTCAAATATTTGGTAGGGTAGATATGATGCATTCCTGCACTAAATGTATACTGCTTTCCAAATCATGGCTTAAATTAAATTTTATGCAATTATGACCAGCCACATTCTATTCATGAAGAAAGGACTGTCACGAAACCATGGATAGTTTGATATCCAAAACGACATGCTTAGCAAAGTTCCATGCAACTCCTCCATCCAGCGCATGCTAGGTACATCTAAATATGTTGTGTTCAATATAACACATGCATCATAACATAGGCACTTCACTCTTGTTTGTTTTTTGACTGCAATAAAAATCTGTTAAACACAAAACAACTGTTGACCACAATTAGCACTACTGACAGACGCACAACTGAGTTTAAATTGTTGTATTACTAAACAACTTACAAAATTACTATCAGATTGCAACATTGATGAGATCATCTTCCTTTGAAATATTTATCATTTCAACAGCCCTAAATCATGATTTACGGTGAAAAATATTTGACAAGCACTTTCCAAGTGTAGGATTTGTTACCATATTTTTATGTAATTTGTATTGAAAAGATCATATCATCTTGCCTTCATCAACCTCTCAAATTCATATCCCATGGAACATCCCAACAAATATTCAACAGATTTTTTGAATGTAGTATTTTTGATTGACTATCACATTTTAGACCAAACTTGCATATCATATCAAATTTAATGTAATGTCATGTCATGTCATTAAGAATCCTTCATCCCTACATTCAGGTCTCTAGAAAAATCACAACAAATTTTCTGGTAAATCTGTAGTCTTGTTTTGGAGTTACATGTTTTGACCAAATATCGTAATACATAATTTGCATTTTAACAATGGAGAGAAATGTCTCAACTATTTGTCTACATAAAATCACATTGTTTGGCCCAAATCAAACATCAAAATTACAATACTTTTGATTTGAACTATTAACCCAAGTTACAGCCACCCTCACTGACAGAGGCAAACACTCAAGTGGTTTTTTGACACTGGCACACACACACACAAACACGTGCGTGGGCACGCACGCACGCACGCACACACACTGACAGACACAGACACAGACACAGACACACACTGACAGACAGACAGACATACACAGACACACACAGACACACACACAGACACACACACACACACACACACACACACACACACACACACACACACACACACACACACACACACACTACTATAGCACCTGAAAACCTCAGTTTAGTTGGGATGTTATTTGCATATTACTTATTCTGGTCACTATCTTGAACAATTCAAACCAATCAGTCCATTCCTGGACTTCAAATTATAATAACATGCACATACATAGACAAACAGATATACAGACAGACACTGAATACTAAAGCACAATTACTTGCCAAGAAACTGATGTCAAATTGTTGGACTTAAATTTAGATTTGGGTCGACAAACAATTTGAAAGTTTCTATGCAATGGCTTTATGAAATCTGTCGTGTATGTGGGGTGTTTAAAGGGCTTGAATTATTGTCTAGATTTGAAGACAATGGAACATGTGGCATTGAAAACAAACATGGTTCTTATTTTCAGTAGGGATTTGCTTGCGTTCAAAATTCCACATTTTTTAGGTTCAATGAACTAACCTAAATATACTCAATTCCAGGTGACATACACACAAATTGTCAAATAAAATGAATGACAGGATGTTTTTTGGGAGTTGAAAACATCATTTTTTGCCTAAAAATCAGGAATTTGACAAATAACCAAATTGAAAGAGATCATCTTGGCAGGAGCAAATCCCAGTGGATGGATATAAACACTAATTTCCTAAAAAAATTACCAAAATTGGTCACAAATTCATTAAAAATTTGAAATTCTAGACAGCTTACCACGAATAAATCTGACAAGATTTAACTCTGGGTAGATGCACATAAAATTTAGAATACTGAGGTCAGTTTTCAGAGCTGAAAATAGAGTCAGTTGATGAATAGCCAGTAAAAAACATATATCTACCAAGTTCAGACAGGTATCTTTTTCTGTGGTGCATGTCTAATTTTCAAAATACACCTGCAATTGCTGTAATCTTGAAAATATCACTTTGCCTACATTTGGGCTCAAACGATGTAGGTGTATGTCAACAAACTAAATGGCTTTGAAAGTAATGTCCTCATTCACAAGTTGGGTTACTTTTCATTGGGACAAATATAAGCACTGTTGTAACTTCTGTTCACTCGTAATTTTTGCATGACAAATTTCATAATTCTTATATGCTGTGTAACTTCAACTTTACTGGCAATGCCAGCAAGACATGTCAAATTATCAAAACAAATTCTCTCAGATATTGACCATTAGACTGACAACTTCAAAACACAACCACAAAATCTGTGCATTTTAAAGTCACTAGGGACTAAACATGAATGGAGAATCATCGATAAAGTTAGTTTAATTGAGTTGAGTTTGGCACAGTTGAGTTTGGCACGTGTGTGGTATGTCTATAGATATATGATTACTCTGCAAAGACTGAATATTTTGCATTACTGTGCCCTCTACTAATACTTACTTTCTAGTTGTACATCAAAATGATGAAAAACTAGAATTTCTTCCGAGCCATCTCATAGAGAGCGATCTGGGAATACCAAATTTGTGTGTCACAGGAAATTGCTGGTTGTCAGTGTCAAGAGTAACATTGGTAAAAACTTACGAGAATTAATCTTGAAGAAATATGCCAAAAATAGTAGTATCAGTGTCAGAAAGCATCCAATGAATTTGTGGACACTCACTTGGACAAGCATAATAAAATGTTAGCTATTAGTGTGAAATGACTAACATAGACAGAACCTCTCTTTTGGCAACAGCAAAATGTCTAAACACGAGAAACTATTTATAATATGATCATGAGTAGATAACTGTTTTCAGTGGTGTTTGGCATCTTCTTTTTCCAAGTTTTAACTTTATGCTGAGCACCATCCCCTTCACTCATACATTTGTTAAAACAAAGGAAAGTGTAATTTTTGTGATATACAGTTATTCATCTTGTGGTACCAGATAGAGTTATGTGTCAGCACAGTATCAGTTGACTGCAACTGTACACACTTCACTCCTGGTAAAGCCTGTCATCCTTAGTATATTTTCACATCTGGCAACAGCCCCATCCTGATGGCAAATCTGGCAACTGCCCAACCATCATATTCACATCTGCCAAATGCCCCATCCCACACAGTTACATCTGCGAATGGCCCATCCCATACATTGCCACATATGCAAATAGCCCCCACCCTTGTATTTTCAAATCTGCCAACAGCCCCTTCCCTTGTATTTTCAAATCTGCCAACAGCCCCTTCCCTTGTATTTTCACATCTGGCAACAGCCCCCACCCTTGTATTTTCACATCTGGCAACAGCCCCTTCCCTTGTATTTTCACATCTGGCAACAGCCCCTTCCCTTGTATTTTCACATCTGCAAACAGCTCCTTCCCTTGTATTTTCACATCTGCCAACAACCCCACCCTTATACGTTCACATCTGCCAAGAGTCCCTTCCCATTGTATTTTCATATCTGCCAACAGACCCACCCTTGTATTTTCACATCTGCCAACAGACCTACCCTTATATTTTCACATCTGCCAACAGCCCCACCCTTATACATTCACATCTGCCAAGAGTCCCTTCCCTTGTATTTTCACATCTGCCAACAGACCTACCCTTATATTTTCACATCTGCCAACAGCCCCACCCTTATACGTTCACATCTGCCAAGAGTCCCTTCCCTTGTATTTTCACATCTGCCAACAGACCTACCCTTGTATTTTCACATCTGCCAACAACCCCTTCCCTTGTATTTTCACATCTGCCAACAACCCCACCCTTATACGTTCACATCTGCCAAGAGTCCCTTCCCATTGTATTTTCATATCTGCCAACAGACCCACCCTTGTATTTTCACATCTGCCAACAGCCCCACCCTTATACATTCACATCTGCCAAGAGTCCCTTCCCTTGTATTTTTACATCTGCCAACAGCCCCACCCTTGTATTTTCACACCTGCCTACAGCCCACCCTTGTATTTTCACATCTGTCTTATATTTTCACATCTGCCAAGAGTCCCTTCCCTTGTATTTTTACATCTGCCAAAAGCCCCACCCTTGTATTTTCACATCTGCCTACAGCCCCACCCATGTGTTCACGTTAGAGCAACCACCCCTTAAATTCATATCTGACAACAGGTCTACCCCATAAATTTAGGTTTCTATCTAGTATTCCTGTCCATGTCACTAATCTTCCCCTACACTGAAATCTATTGTACAGAACCCATTCCCTAATTATCTCATATTTAAGATTCCTTCATTATTCCTTTCTACTTCTAGAAGCCCATACTCTGGATTCATTCATCTATGAGATCATGTCCCTATCCCCTTTCTATCCACACCCACACTTTTGTATACTTTTATTTCTAGATTTTAAGGTCTGTGATTATCAATATTCCTATGATATCCACAAGCCTGTTAAAGTCAAAACCTAAACCCTGTCTCTTTTCTATTCTAAACGCAGTAAATACACCAACCCCTTCCCTGACAGACAAGGTGTGGCATAGGACTAGAAAATAAAATAAAGATCTATGATTCACTCTAAAACAGAATTTGAACTATCTGAATGAATTTATTCCAACAACGATAGAAATATAGTTAACATCACAAAAACATGATTCACTGATTTTACAGAAAATTGTCACTACATGTTTCATATCCTGGCAGTAGTGTCTATAGGCTAACAATCATAAACGTTGGTAATTATGCTTCTACAATACCTATCTATATAGGAGAAGGACTAACAGTACTTGCATGGTAAATCTGTTTTATGTTGCCTACTACTTACTATGCATAATTACCACTTTTTACAAACAGTATTATTAAAATCTTGTCAACAAATAGCCTCTACATGTTAAATATTCATTAATGGGAACCCTGGTGACAAGTCGGTCAATCAAATGACCTCTCTCTGCACTCATTAATCAAAAAATTTATCATAGTGATACAAGTTGATAGCTAATTAAGGATATTCCCATCATATGTTACGCTAACAAAATAAAATAAAATACAACTGCAACATTGAAATACTGTGGGCACGGTAATGATGCTCCAGAAACAACACAGCAATATTGTTTCCCAAGATAATCACACCTTGCACTTTGAGCTTCAAAATAGACATGCAAAAACTCACAGCTTTCATAACACAAACACAAAGCTGGCTTTAAAGTCATACCTACGTGTTTTACTAGCCCCCTTTCCCTCAAGTTCCCGCCCCGCATTCAACTAAAAAACATATGATGAAAAAAGCAAGTTCACATATAGTTAGCCAGAAACTGTGAATATAATAACTTGATAAAAACTTTTAAAGTCCGTTAACATTAAGTAATGAAAATAGTTATATCTTTAAGGATTTAAAATGTTCTACTTTTTTTTAATCTTCTCTCTGTTCTGTTCTGTTCAATACAATTAGGATTGCCACATAGCAGACTTAATAGCGTCGCATACGTTTTGATCCGAAATCATCACGTTCCATTGGACCTCTGCGTTCCATCTCCATCCTATCGAAACCACCACGTCCTCTCATGTCATCTACACCCCTTGGTGGGCCACCTCCCATAGGACCTCCTGGACGAGGACCCATAGCAACAGGACTCTGGCGAGGGGGTTGATCAAACCTAGACTGGCGCTATTGTTTGAATTGCCACATCAAGTTTGTTCGTACATGTGTATATTCGTAACATTACCAGTGATTTGCGAGAATTTCAATACAATCATATTTATGATATATTTAAGTCACAGGTTCAGTAAGTCATGATACAGAATGATAACCAGTTTATAATTAAGATAAAGGATTATGATAACCCATTTCGCAATGCGAGTAACAGGTTCATTTTAAAAGTCACGATAAAAGTTTGGTACATTTGAGTCACAAGTTCAGTTTTAAGTTACGATAATGGTACATAACCCATTTGGTAGAGTTGAATCACAGGTTCAGTTTTTAAGTCATGACAAATGTTCATAATAACCCATATGGCAGAATTCAGTCATCCGAGGATCACAGCAACAGGAGATGTGTACATGTATGGGAGAGAAGAAAATGGTGGCAACTGGTCATTAGTAAAACTTCATATTTGAATAGTACCTGTTTTAAAATAGGTATCATGAACCTCTTTACTGGTACATGTATGTTTACACAAGGAAGACAATATAAGACAAGTTACAAGCAATGCCCATTCCCTCACTGCCCCTCATTTTGAAACACTGTTAGTTATCATGGTTTACAATTACACACACACACACACACACACACACACACATACACACACACACACACACACACACACACACGCACACACACACACTGCATTCATGCAGATACCTACACACACTAACACAAGTTTTGACATCAGTATAAGGATGATGCATTTCACCAATATTTCTGCATCCCTCTTTCCCATTTCACATTCACCATCTCACATCCGTCACTTAGCTACCTCTTGCCTTTCCTCGTAACAAACCCATTCACAGAGCTTGCTATCTCTTCCATTCCTTCCATAAATGTATCTCATATCATCCTTCTCACCATCTCCCATCCATTCTTTTGTTATTTCACATTTCTTGGCTACTTCACATATACCTGTTAGCTATGCTATGCCATACCCTTTCCTTTATCACATTCCCCTCTTTGCAGTTACAACATACTGTTGGCATCTCATATCCATCTTTTAGCTACACCACATCAAATCTTATTTGTGTTCACCTAATAACAGCCCAATAAGGTGTTTTTCATCTCGCAGCAGACCTCACAAGATCCCGAGTGAGCCATTGCATTCATAGAAACCACAGCAAAACCTTGACCACACGATCAAGTTTAACAACCATTGTTACAAAGATGTTTGCATATCTCGCGACATCTACAAGAAGACATAAAATCCCTTATCATACAGACACAAATCATGTGATGGGAACAAATGTTCACATCACCATCCATGTACAATTCGTGTTTTTTAATGCAAATGAGATACCAGAGATTTCTCTCAGCATTCTACCATGTTTTCAAATTGTTACTCTGTATCCATGTTTTCAAATTGTTACTCTGTATCCTTTCATTTTGTAAGTAGTTCTGTGTCTGCATCTCGAGCTCTCTGGAAAACAGGTGCATTACAAGTATGTTTTATTTTATTATTATATGTATTAAGATGGCTTTGAAATATAATAAACTTAGCTTAATTGATATTTATATATGTATTATTGTTACACTGCCCAGTATGACAAACTAGATTTTATGACTACTCCTGTATGTGTAACACCATTACCGTATGGTGGTATATATTATTGTTACACTGCTCAGTATGACAAACTAGATTTTATGACTACCCCTGTATGTGTAACACCATTACCTATGGTGGTATATATTATTGTTACAATGCCCAGTATGACAAACTAGGTGAAAATGAGGCGATGCTTTGCATTCTTATATTCATTGATTCCAATTGTTTTCAATGAATCATAGGATGGAATCAAATACTCCATATGAGAACACCTACCATTTTACACAATCAAGGTGTTTATACCTAAGTGTTAAAAAAATAGTTCATATCTTGATTTGGTATGAATTGTCTTTGTTGCCGTATTTCACTGAAATGAGTATTCAATGGGATATTGGGACTTACAGAATTAAACGTATAATGCACATTTACTAGATGATCATTACTACACCTCTCTCCAGTAGTTAAAACTGCACAACAAGAATATTATCAACATTACATTTCTGTAAATACATTATGTGTGTAACTTAGCAACAAAGCCAAACACTAGAAGAGCGGCATAACCAGTTTACAATATAAGACATCATTTAGTGACAATGTTTCAACTCTAGCAAGTATCTGCCAATGCCACTAAATACAATTTATTTTTAGGAAAGTGTGGATGCCTGGTTTAGATGATGCCAACATATTGTTATCTACTTTTTATAGATGGCTTTCATATATATATTTCATAACAGGAGTGTTAAAGTTACTAGTAATGCAGTCCTTATCAATCATTTGATTTAACAAAAGGCTTAGGTGAAATATATGTAAATAAACTACCTAACATATACCTGTATAATAATACAACAACATATCATTAAATCTGCACTTCTTTACTGGAAAACTCTGTAATAGATTGTAATATTTCCTTCTGACGATTCTTCCTGAACAATCTGATAAAATTCTGATATTAAGGTTGCCTACTTTTAGTTCAATCTTATTATCTTCAAACACATTTCGTTGTTTTCCATTCCATACATTTTGTGTCACTTTCAATTGCTGGTTGCTGTGCATACACAGGTAACTAGTAATTGCAACTAGCATTATCATTGGCTGAGGCGATCGACCACCCAAAAATACAGTGAAGGATTGTGGGAATCTATAAACATTTCCATGGTAATTCAATATGATGATTACTAGTTACCTGCAGTCTCACAGTAACTGATAGGTCACATGATGACACAGGGTCCAGAAATTTGAACACCTGATTATTCTAATATGCAACTTTGGAATGCAACGTGAATTCTGTTGTCAGCTACAGAGAGTGAACGTATCTACTACTGAATGTCTCCTGAATAAATAAAAGTATGGCCAAACATTGACATTATCCTGGGATGGCAGAACCGAGGAACTACAGTGATTTACAAAATATAGTAATCATACATTCCAGTGTATACATATTAGGTTGTCATTGGAACAAATCTTGTTTTCTTTGTTCAAATACAGTACAGGAAAAATCTATGTTACAGACAGTCCTGTTTAATCTAGATTTTAGAACTGCTAATAACTGAACAACCCTTCAACCTCGATTTTAACAAGATTATTACTCTGATTCCATAATCACTCTTCCTAATTTATCCATTTCACATGTATTCACACAGACCCATAGATGTTCACTTGCTAACACACAAGCTGAAGCACACCCATATCCAGAAATTGTGAAACATCAACACACTCCTGCAATACACACATTCAATCATTTCTATACATCACATCACAGACAAGCATAAAATATATTTAACACACATATTACATTAGTCAACGAACATTAACCCAACCCCAACTTGATGAGTCCATTAAGTGGTACATGATACAAAGAAAGTTGGTATTGAAGAAATCTCTTCAGCTGCAAAAATAATGGCAGTATAAAAATCTGATCACATATTATCACATAGCAGTTTCTTCTTTGAGTACATACATATCTTGTCCGTGATAGACGCTTTCTAGGAATTCTATCATAAAACACAAAACTTAGCAATTCTTTTACTCAAGTTTCGCTTTACGGCAACAGTAAAATTATGCAGTTCACTAAATATTCAACCATGATTTTGGACAGGGAGGAACACAGTAAAAGCAACTTTTGATTTTGATGTACAGTGTTCTTTTCTCCAACAAAGTTATTCTCTCTAAGTGATGCTGTACAAATTCAATGTTAATTGAGATGTCATAGTATGATCATGACTTGACACGAAATATTCACATTTACAGAGTTTTTATGTTTTACTTCACAACAGACTTGTCACTAACATGTTTTAAGGCTCATTTGTAACCACTAAATATTAATCACAATATATTAATGACTGAATCAGTCTAAAAATGTTAAATAAAAGTATCACAGCCTACTATAAAGTATCTCGGTCACATCAGTTTAAAGAATATATCAGTTGTACTTCATCCATGATTGTATCAAAATAGTTCATCAATAAATGTATTGATCACCAGCCATGGTTGTATCAGACACAATGTATCAATTTCAATGAATGTATGGTTAACCGGATATCAATGAGTGTACAAGCCACAATATATCAATGAATGCAGTGGTCACTATGTATCAATCAGTATTAGTCACAATGCATCAATGAATGCATTAATCACTGTGTATCAATTGTTACAATGTATCAATGAATGCAGTGGTCACTATGTATCAATCAGTATTAGTCACAATGTATCAATGAATGCATTAACCACTATGTATCAATCAGTATTAGTCACAATGTACCAATGAATGCATGGGTCACTGTATCAATTGTTACAATGTATCAATGAATGCAGTGGTCACTATGTATCAATCAATATTAATCACAATGTATCAATGAATGCATGGGTCACTATGTATCAATCAGTATTAGTCACAATGTATCAATGAATGCATGGGTCACTATGTCTCAATTGTTACAATGTATCAATGAATGCATGGGTCACTATGTATCAATCAATATTAATCACAATGTATCAATGAATGCATGGGTCACTATGTATCAATCAGTATTAGTCACAATGTATCAATGAATGCATGGATCACTATCAATTGTTACAATGTATCAATGAATGCATAGGTCACAATGTATCAATCAGTATTGGTTACAATGTATCAATGAATGCATTAACCACTATGTATCAATCAGTATTAGTCACAATGTATCAATGAATGCATGGGTCACTATGTATCAATTGTTACAATGTATCTATGAATGCATGGGTCACAATGTATCAATCAGTATTGGTTACAATGTAACAATGAAAGAATGAATTAGTTAAAATGTATAAATGAATGAACTGGTCATAAAGTATCAACAAACGTATCAGTAAAAATGTATGTATATACGTACGTACGTACGTATGGGTGTGGGTGTGTGTGTGTGTGTGTGTGTGTATGAAATATATCAGTTCCAATGTATCGGTTGTAACATATCAAAGCCTGTCAACATACCAATGAAATTCACAGCCAGTCCATCAGTGATATCTCTTTTTCTACCTTTGACATAAAAGGTTCGCCAACAATTATATCGGATAATACTGATGTGTTTGTCACAGCATGTTACCAAGTTGTTCAATATGTATATCACAAGATTCATTTATACATCAGTCATAGTACTAAATGTAATCTTTTCTTACTTCAAATCACAAAACTAGCTCTACATTCACCAATCTAACACATTTTTAAGTTAGTCTTATTGCAACCATGAATCAGAGAGCATGTTGATGGAAAGTTTTTGACAGAGTAGTCAGTTTATGCAAGACACTGTACAGTTAAACTCAGAAATGAGTAAAAGACGTGCTATATTCAACTATGCCACAGAAAAAATGTTAATCATGTAAAGGGTGCAATTGTGACAAGTCGTCGTACCTTCAACTCATACTGCTTTAGAACTAAAGTGAGTAAGGGACTTTCATGAACTCTACCCATGACAACAGCCATGGGGATTTGAATAGACTTCATGATGTACTGTGATATAACATAACATTGATATGAAGCCCACATCTGCCTTCTTTCACTACATGTACTAACAATTACATAGGCAGAATTACATGCTTTGTGTACTTGCTACAACAAATACCAAATTCAGAAAAATTCCATGAACTACAACAAATACCAAATTCAGACAAATTCCATGAACTAGAGCAAATATCAAATTCCTCGAGGTAGCAAAATCATTGCTGCTTGTCTTGGCATTTTTGCATTGACAAAATACCAGTATGTGATTATCTCGCCATAAAGAACCTTTAACCATGCATCTAACTTGGATTACTGTGAGCAAATCTTTAACTTTTCTGTTAGTACAACCAATTTCATTTTTTCACCTTGGAGATATCACAGTTTTTCTTTAATAGTAATAATGGATATCTAAAGCACCTCTGGGAGTATCTCTTTGAATGTTGGTGCCGATGGAATACAAAGTCTTGTTATATTTGCTACTACTATTGTTACTATAGTTATTGGTTACAAATGAGCCTTTCCCTGTCTACTAGTCCACATTTCTACTTTACTGTTACACAAAAGATGCTATTTTTTTCATTTAGAATACTTTGTACATAAAAACTCAGAACTGCTATGTTCAAGTTGTGGTTACGTAAACTACATCACTGTATTGACAATGGTTTTCATTCGATGAAATCTCTCACGATCTGGAAAAAATACCATATTTTCCAATAACAGCTACAATTCAATATCAATCAATTTCAATTTGTCAAAGACAGAATACTGAAAACAAATAATGGGACATTACCGGTCCTCCCATTTGGCTCTGATCTGCAAGACTGCCAGAATTATTAGGGCCACCTCCGCCTCCCATGGTGTTTGGTCCATTACCACTGTTACTGTTACCACCAAGACGCATTACTTCTTGCTGCAAGTGTGAAGTTATTGTGTATACATTCAACATCTATTGCTGACCAGTTATATTATCAGTTGGTTAGGCAACACCAAGAACTTTTCCATTAAGTACATTTTCATAAGGTACAGTGTGCCCTCTATGCCAATTTGATGTGCCACTGATGGACATGATTTCTAGTGACGCAACAAAATTTAGTGTTCCCTATCTCTTGCTGTGTGGTGAACTAACAAGTAATCCCAGTTTTTCTCATTTTGACTCACAACAAAATGTGGCTATCATTAGAGGGCACACTAAACACTCACGACAAATGTAGAATAGTGTCCATCCATTGACGACAGTACTAATTAAGTTTATGCTAGGGAATCTAGCCCCATTTCCATCACTAACCCTACATGTAACTGAGGAAACTCTGTAACTGGATTTGTTACCAGGTGTTACATTATCCTTCAAAGCAAAAACCTAGAGTGTTCAAATCTATGAGAACAAACGTGTACCTACTGAACCATCAGTCTACTGTTCTACACGCTTGCAAAACAATGACCTTAGGTATCACCAAAAATCGAAATGTTAGAAACTTTAAAGTAAGAACTAAATGGAAAGAGTGCAGTCCAGTTGTTTACTGTGTCAATTTGTTGCAAAATAGCCATTGTCTCTGGGTTCGTCATTGTAATTTTTATGTCATGTCACCACACTTGTTAGTTATCAGCAGTGTCTGTCCTTTATGTGTTTTAAGTAACATAACCATCAAAATTGACCATTAGGTCACAGCATTTGGAAATAAAGGGTTATTTTTATTTCATGTAAGTATAATGTAAGTGGTGTGGCAAGAATACAAATTCCCAGATATTCCGGATCTTTGTATAATCTACTCCATTATTATACTCATACTTGTAACCCTATCATCAGGAGTTCCAAATATATGGTATCAGCCCAACAAAGGTCATTCTGATGACTTTCTAGAATTTTTGTCATAAATTCCATCCTTGCTATAAGACTGCCACAAACTGATTCAGACAATGGCAATGCCATTGTGTAAGCATAAAATAAGACATCACATTAAGAACATTTCAAAACAACACCACCAATGGTATTAGAGCACATGTGGTCTTTTCAGAATGAGAAGTTTGATTGAAATATAATGAACCAGACATAATGGCATTATCTTCAAATTTCATTCTTGTGATGAGACGGAGAAAATTATTTTTAAATAAACTGATTCAAAATGTGCACTTTGTCCGGCTTCATTGCTATCTGGATGGATTTCATGTTAACGTTTTGATTAAGCTTTCCAAACCATTAAGTTTGAAACACCATTTGCCAAGATGGGTTTTTACACAAACTGCTGGTAGTTTTTTGGGTAGACAGTCAGAGAGATTCTGTTCTTACTTTGTGAAAGCCAATCGCTATCAATCAGGTTGATTACTCTGTGGTTGTAAAATGAATCGTTCAATTTTAAAGGTGTCTGTTCACTAAAAATACCACTCCCTATATTTCATTCTACTTGATCCACATTTCTGATACTAGTTCTGTAATTTCATTCATCAGTTGCTGACATTATAGCACTAACCAATATCAGGCTGCACATTAATAATATCAAATCACTGTCCCAAATATTGCCCACTTTTGAGCCATACTGGGAAATGTCTTCTTAGAAGAAACGCCTCTTACTGTTTGTTTGTGAATTGTTCAATTGAGTTGAAAGAAAACAGTGACAGGTTTGCCAATTTGCAAATGAAAGGTGTACACTAATGTATACAACATGCAAGTTTACATGTCCATGATTCAATACAATTCACGGTATACAACATCAATCGTAAGTCAATATTGCTTTCAAAATGTTTTTCTACATTTACAGCTTTGACCTCTTAGTTATTTTGCTTTCTTGGTGATTTGTTGCTTCAGGTTTGATTTACTGTATAACGTGATCGATTTGATTTGATACACATTGTTAAATGTTTACTATTTAAGGATTCACATGTTGCAATTATTATTTGTATAGGGATTCTTAAATGTTACAATTACCTTGTCATATCCCATACCAGTTCTTGACTGCTTCTTTAAATGAAAAGAACACATGGAAAAAAGACTTTAAACACATTATGCATATTTTCTCTTTCTACAAACAAAAGAGGCAGTCTAGCGACATTACTTTGTAAAAATGAAGAAAGTCTGACTACATGTGTTAAAATGGAAATCTGAAATCATACCTGCATATACAGTTGTCTCTTCATGTCACTCTGATGAACAGCTTGTTCTCGCTGTAAAAGTATATCATCAGGTCGTCTCCTCATCATACTTTCTTGTTGAATACGTAATTCCTGGTTTCTTCTCCTCATCATTTCTTCCTGTTTCTGTTGTTCTTCCCTTCTACGCTGTTCTTCTCTCATACGCATATCTTCCTGTCGCCTAATTTTGAGAGAGATTAATGTATAAATATGAAATTTAAAGTGTTTACCCTCGCCAATTTTAGTATTTCTTTCCTGACATAACTTCATCTTCAGATTTCTGATCTGCCTCTCTCTAATAACAGCTTATTTGGAGATAAAGGTTTACAAATCACTTAAATATAATGAGCTAACAGAGACTCTGGATGTAGAGAATTTTTTTTTAATTTGTTGTTTCTCACCTTCTCTCCATATCTTTGCGACCTTCTTCTAGCCTTCTTAGTTCCTCTTGTCTTCTCATCAGATCTAAAAAAAAAAAAAACACAACATTGATGGATCACTTATGCCAATAAATTGAATTCATATCAAACACTAGCCTCTTAGTTATTTTATGATACACACAAAGTACCACAAGTAAAATTCTAAGTCAATTCTTGCCTGTAAACCTATAACGGTTGTCAAAGTCTATTGAACAACAGCCTCTTACACTGTGATCAAAACTGCATGTTAAGGACAACAGCATCTTGGCTTGAATCATTACCTATAGACTCAAAACTTCTGTCACCAGAAGTTTAACATTAAGTGATCACAGAAGAGAACATAAACATGAATCTTTCAGTCTTCTTCTATAACACCTCTGGGGAAACTCCATAAAAAAGCTGAATAAAGTATTGTAAGTTCTCGGCTCGCAGAGACTGGCTTTGTCATGGAACTGTTCAGACTTGTAACCAAACGTGGTCATTTTCTATAATCTCACTCTCCACATATAGTCAAATGGGCAAATTACACTAGCCAAGTTTACTGCTAGGGAAAGGTTGAACAGTGCATGTCAGTAGTGATCCACCATTCACTGACAGACAGTTGTAATTAGTTACTTCATCCAGTTTACTACAAATTTAACCTCAAGTCTTGAGGTATGTCAAGTGAAAATGCAATAACATCGTCATGTTTATGGCAACACTGGTGGTAAGAATGGAATGTCATGCAAAAGAAAGCCATTTGACTGTGGTTGAGAGACTGTAGAAACGGCCACATGTATAGTTACAAGACTAAGAATAGTTTTGCTATGAGATATTGACCATAAAAGTGCTATTAAAACACTGTACCTTGTCTCATTAGCATGGTTTGCTGATCATGATGTGCAGATTCCATATCAACGTCAAGTTTTTCTCTTGCATCTTGTTGTTGTTTTTTCAACTGATCTAACTGTTCATCCTCAAGATCATAAAGCTGTTTCCACCTGTTACCCCATTCAAATTCAAATGTTCCTGGCTGTGCAAATCTTGGCACGCCTTCTCTCTCCCTGAAAACAAACATCACATTTTTTTATAAATAAGAACAAATGATAAACTTTCTGATGTGATATTGAAATATAAATTGTTATGCCGATTTTTTCAAAGCTTTTTTTCCAGTCATTGAAACATTCCTTATGTTTTAATTAATCGTTTCATTTGCAAAACAATCATAAAATGATGGCAGCTGTATTTATAACCCAGTTATTACCACTGTGCCATCTAAAAAAGATAAGAGTGGCATTTCTTGTGAGTCACCACAAAGTATATGATGGACACCAAATTTGGCTGTCACAATAAATTGTGTCCAACAGTGGCACATCAAATTGTCTAAGAGGGCACATCGGTTATTATCTTACATTAGCTCAATTCCAAAACAACGATATATGAAACGATAAACTTACTTGTGAAATGTTAGATTCTTTTGAATATTTTTTTCTGGCAAGCCATCTTCTTCATCTCTTTGCTCTAAAGGTTCAACTACAATAGGCTTTGGGGTACTATAAAATATGAAGAGAGGAAAATAACGGTTACAAAAAATTAGTAATGTCCAGCAAACAAAGGAAATATTGTCATCTATACACACATCAAATTAAAGCATAAAATCCAAACAAGCAAGAGTGAAAACTTGTATCAACAAGATAAAGGGTAAGACCTGAATGAGTCTTTAACACAAGGCTTCATACATGTAGCTGACAAAAGTACCAACCAAGTAAATTAAATATTAAAGTATACTACTATTACTAGTGTTGCCCAATGATAATGAGAAGAGTCAGAAATAATGGGTAGAGAAAGACACCTGTATATCCTTGGGTAAAACACTGATGATGTAAAGAGATGAATTTATACTTCCATGGATAAAATCACCATTTATCAATCAAGAGATTTTGGACCAAATGTGGACTTGGGAACAATTATTACAGATATTTGGCTGATATTGATGTTGGCAAACTAACAATCAAGTATACACATTCAAGATATGAAAGTTATTTTTTTAACTCTAAGCAGTTTCAATTTTGGGCTACAAGAAATAAGATAGTTCATTTTCATCAAAACAAAATACTACCACAAAGTTGCTGTAAGAAAATGTTGAGAGGAAAACAAAATGGTATGTACCTTGTTAATATATAACAGCCATCTCGACACCGTTTCAAAGCATTCTGTGCACCAGGTTTTCTTGCAAATTCAACTATTCCTTCTCCTGTCGGTCTGCCACGGTCATCTACTACACATACGGCCCTTTCAACAACACCAAACTGAGAAAAGGACTGCTCAAGTAATTCGTTTGATACAACAGAAGGCAAGTGTTTGACCTTCAGGGCAGCTCCATGTGTTGCAAATCGTACACGAAGTACTCGCCCTTTCCTGGTGCTACCGTCCAATTCTGCTTTGGCTAATTCAGCATTTGGACGCGTGTCCTGAAAATTACATACAAGAAAACAACCATGAATTCTCAAATCAAAGGAATTTAGCATGCCCACAACAAATCATAACAGCAACAAGTCATTGAAAATGACATAGTCCCCGCTATGATTGGTTTTAAGGAACTGGCAGTTTATGTTGTCATTTTCAAACCCGGTTAATGTTTTTTTGCCTCATACATTTTGTTTTTGATATCACTACTCTGTTCAAGCATGTCTGAGTTATGGTTTTGGACATGAAAACTGCACCAGCAAAATGGCTGCCAGGCAGCCATGTCGGATTGTATCATGACAACAATGAATATGCACATGTATGTCACAGAACACTGTGCTAATACCAACTTTGAATGAGATCTGTTCAAGCATGCCTGAGTTATGGCTTTGGACATGGAAAATTCGCAAACAAAATGGTTGATGAAATTTATATGTGGGAAGCTTCAAAACTACTCAAATCTAATGCACAGTTTCCTCATACGACCAGAAACTGGTTTTTGAACCAATTTAGCTCAATCAATTTCAAATCAACTTAGGTTGTGACTAGGTTTACATGTATATCAAAATGGTCCCAGGCATGCTGAAATATTTATATGGCCACATGCAATTTTCTCTCAAGACTAAGTGTGACAGTGACAAGAGTAATTTTAGAGCATCCTCTTGATAAAATGAAAATCAAACACAAACCAAATCCTGCAACCCACAACAAGATCAAGATCTTCAATTTTACTGATAAGATTAATATTTCCTTTACATGGCAATGGCCCTGTCCTTTCAGCTCAGTGTTAAACATGGCAAAAAATAGCCAAGGAGTCAAAGATTGTTGTTCATGCACCTCAACCACATGAAATCAATATAACAGTAAAATTTTAGTGATGGATTGACAATCTACCTATATCATTTCATTCCTGAAAAGTATCCCTCGGATGGCTAACAATCTTTCAATGCAATGATTGTCAGTATATCCTACCATTTTCAATGCATACAGGACGTTCCGTCCCAAGACATTCCGACACTACCAGGAAGACGTTCCGGCCCCACCACGTGAAAGTTTCTAACTGGATTGGAAGTAGTAAAGACTGGTCGTTCCGGCCCCACAAATAAAATAACCGTCGTAGAACATGTATTCCCAAGGGGCAGTCCACCGGCACAACACACGACAACATACACATACTACGCAAATGTGCAAATACTCATAACGAATATGAGGCAATGTACAAGATGTGTTAAATTGATAGATGTGTGTATGTGTACGGTTAGCGACATGATTTTATTTTACTATAATAATCGATCGTTTGTATGAATGACGATTTCATAGTTTGACACCTATTTTGCTCTGTATGTTTTGCACATACATTTTGTGGGGATGGAACGTCCAATCTAGTAAAATTACATACATAAATCACAGATGTATGTACACAAACACTGCTACAGTAATATATTAGAGTCTACGTGGTGGGACCAGAATGTCCGAATCGGGGCCGGAACGTCCAGAAAGCTTTTCAACAATACAACAGATAATACATTTTCTGGTTGCCAATTTTGGTAGCCAAGTCCATGAAATTAAGTTACCGACTCATAATTGTTAAGGTGACCACGTCTATGAGGTGACTTAAGAGGTGACTTAACGCTTAAAACATCCAGAAACTGTTGATATCTGGTGATTTGAATACAGTAGCATTTCCTGTAGAGTGTTGACATTGGCTAATATTTGCATATGTAGCCAGTTTCTTTGTTGTCAAGCATCATAATTTGATATGGTTTTGTCTTGTTCGTTTCAGTGATATCAAATTCCCTCGACAGCATCTACAATGTCACACTTAGTCCAAACTCTTACATGATGGAGTCCACAATTATTTCGTCGTGTGATTATACATGTATTCCAAGAATAACAAGACGAAGTTATTCTGCTAACCATTGTATCAGAAGTTCAGCCATGGCATGACGCACTCTCCTAAGCTAACAATGGCCTTTATGTCAAAAATATCTAAATTACATATCAACCTGTCAAAATGCCATGCTTGCCAAAATTCCATAGTGGGGAGGGTTGTACTTGAGATTATATGGTCACATACGATCTGCACAGGCCTGAACGAATCCCTACATTTGTCATTTAAATATATTCCCCTGTCTCATTCAATTTCAATGGCCGACGCATCATTACTAGCGTTAGTTGAAAATATGGCAGTGTGCTTCGTTCATTTCCTTTTCACGGTAGACAGTTCTAGTGTCCACTCACCTTCAGGATTAACCCTTCCCCCCAAAAAAAATAAATAAATAAATAAAAATAAATAAATACATAAAAAACTAGGTCGGAAGAAAGTCAAATTCCGACCCCAATCTTTGTACAATATTATGTATCGCTTGTGTTTGTAATATCACGCGTCATACAAAGGGATGTTCACTCACCAATCTTATGAAACCGAACCCTCTCTCCTTGTTCAAGTATACTTCTGACACGTCACCATATTTGGTAAACATTTGTTTGAAGTCATCTTCTGATGTATCGTTTGTTAAATTGCCCACAAATAGGCGACATCTTTGCGTGAACTTCTTCTCTACTGGTTTAGCCCCTTCTTCTAGTGAAATACTGTCCTGTTGGTGAGCAGGTCGTTGGCCTTGTACATCTACGAATGGTTTATCACTCATTTGCTCTCGTTTCTGGTATTGTTTTTTGTCTCTATTTCGGTCCATATTCCTGTTACCAGGTGTTCCCGCCTGTTGAGGTCTTTTTCCTTGCTGCTGGTTGTCTGCAGGCATGATTTTAGTTGACATTGGTATCGCAGCTCACAAAGGATGTGCTTCAAATCAGTATGGCGTCTATTTGAAATGACCACATGTGATTAAAAACCCGAACAAAGACGACAAATACCGAACATTTCAAAAGCGCTTTACTTAAAGAAAATAACACATTTTAGTCTGTAATATTGCTTCTTAGATAGATTAGAAACAGAATTATCAAATGATCTCTTTCATGTCCATATTTCTTATTCTTGGTATTTCAATTATAATATATCGATATCTCTATATTTCAACTTCGTGTATATTCGGAAAATATGCTAATTAGACAATCCGTGATTGGTCGCGCCAAACTGGATCAGAACGCCAGATTTTGCGGCTTCGCACATTCGTCTAGTGATTGCCGGGAAATATCGAAAAAAATACACCAGCTCCGAAAATGACCTTAATACGTTTTGGGATCATAGAACCATAACATGCATTAACTGGATTGACAACAAAGACAGTTTTCATGTCCATTTAACGCAAGTTGGGTTTTCAAGATGGCCGCTGCCCCAGTTGACGAATCTATTATTCAACTTCCTGTGGACACTGAGGCGACTGCCAGTGACGGGCAAGCGAGCGAAGATGGCAGACGAGAGGAGGGATATAGCCATATGTCTAGCTCAGAGGTATGATTGTGATGTATATACAGCCACGATCTTATTTTCATTGATAGTAAAACACTGCTTGGGCTTCGGCGCGGCCATGATGGTGTGGTTGGCTATCAATCTAGAACCACGTGACATGATATCTCCCTTGTTATTTCGTCCAGGATTGGATTTATTTATTGCAAATTTGGTCGTTAAATTTAAGGACTTAGCCTTTCACGCGAATTAAACATCTGCTGACACTTTCCACAACCCCAGCAAGTATATATCACGTATGTAAAAGGAGTGTTTGACATCAACTTATTTACATATATTTGCATGTCAAGAGGACTGGCAGGCTTTTCCACTCATTTTGACATCAAGTCGCACATTTTCACATTTTTTTCCAAAAGTTATGCCAGGGGTATTTATAAATCTCGAGAAGAAAAGATTATTGAGGTTTCACCTACTTTACCAATCATTTTTTGGAGCATACTTATAAAGTTTTGTAGGACCAGAGATAATTCCCCATCCTATGCTGTGCAAAACTAAGAGTGTAGTTGAGATGGCCACCCTGACACTATATAATACATTGTCCTCCTGTGTGTCTTTTATTGAATCAGAATTTACCACCACAACTCTAAAATTAATCCTGAAAGTAGGAATTCAAATTAGTGAGATTTTAAGAGTATTTTTTGCGACTGGTGGGAAATATTTTTCTTTAAATTGCCATGATTTTTATCAGTAAAAGTACCTATATGACCATGACCTGACCACAAACTGGTTATTTTTGCTCCCCAACTTTATATTTTTATTTATGGTATTGTTTGTGCTTCATCCTGAAACATAAAATTCTTTTCTGTAATAATTAAGTTACAGCTATGTAACATTAAAACAGACCAGTACAGAAACACTCAAGACTATGTAGACTGACTACCAGGACAGTACACAGCTGTGTAAAATTACACCGTACAAACTCAATTTTAAATGATTTAAAAATGGCATGAAATTTTGACGTTTGTGACAGACTAATGACTATGTCATAATACAGACTAACAGTATCCTCCAAATAACAAATTTCTAAATGTAACTGTATACCTAGTTTATGCCTTTTTTCCTATTTAAGTCAAGCACAAAATGTCCAAATCTCACAAAACAAATATTATGCATGAAATTTATCGAATGAAAAGTTTGTTGAAAAGTTGTGTGGAGTGCTTCAGACTCTGAATAAGATAAATTAGTTGTAAAAATTTGTTTCGATCCTCGTCAAAATGAAAATTTTTAGTGTTTTTCTTGGTTGGATGGTGTCCAGAGGATGTTATTCAAAACAAGTTGATCTGACATGCAAATTAGACATGGAAATCGAAAACTAAGAAACTAGTGGACAGATTTGTTTGGGATATTGGGAATATTTGAGTGATAATATGAACAAAGCAAATACCCCTTATTCTTGATGCCCAAATTTTGATCAAAATGCTCAAACTATGAATTCAGGATATACCCATGTAAGCTACAAAAAATGTAATAAGTATCCAGTTGCACCACTGACACTGTTGTTACAGGAAAAGTTACAATAATGTGTTGATGTGTTTTTTTCCCAAATAGCTAAATCATGTTAAATTATTTTTTAAGAAATTCTTTTTGTGGATAAAAACAAAGAGTGACAATAATAATGAAATATATACAAGCAACATAATTACATTTCAAATTATTTTGTTTCATCATTTTAAAGTTGTGGCTCAGTCACTAACAATGACAACAATAACAAAATACATTATATGTGCAACATTTTAAATTATTTTGTCTCATAAATAAAAAACTTATGGAACTAATGATAGTAATAATAAAAAACATAGGAGCAATATTTTAGTAAAGACACTAGGAATATTTCAGAACAATAACAAACTGACGTGTGATTGACCAAGACAATTAAACAATTCAAACCTAAACTCAAGAGTGGCATATGGTTATTTAGTCCCCGCCAGACGTCACATAGTCCGGGACTTATGGATTGGGTTCCATGTGTCCATCTGTCCGTCCAGAGCCGTTTCTTGGAGATGCCTTGACCGATTTTTTTCAAACTTGGTACAGGGGCAACATACTATGGCATACATATGCACGTAAATTTGTTTTATGATACCATCCAATATGGCCACCTAGCAGCCATTTTGTTTGCAAATTTTCTCTGTCCAAAGCCATAACTCAGACATCTTGAACAGATCTCATTCAAAGTCGGTATTAGCACAGTGTTCTATGACATACATGTGCATATTCATTGTTGTCGTGATATGATCCAATATGGCTGCCTGGCAGCCATTTTGTTTGCAAATATTTCATGTCCAAAGCCATAACAGATCTCATTCAAAGTTGGTATTAGCAAAGTGTTCTATGACATACATGTGCTTATTTATTTTCATCATGATACAATCCGATATGGCTGCCTGGCAGCCATTTTGTTTGCGAATTTTCCATGTCCAAAGCCATAACTCAGACATGCTTGAACAGATCTCATTCAAAGTTGGTACTAGGACAGTGTTCTGTGAAATACATGACTAGTGCATATCCATTTTCGTCTTTATACAATCCGATATGGCTGCCTGGCAGCCATTTTGTTGGTGCAGTTTTCATGTCCAAAGCCATAAACTCAGACATGCTTGAACAGAGTAGTGTATCAAAAACAACCATATGAGGCCAAACAACATTAACCAGGTTTGAAAATGACAACATAAACTGTCAGTTCCTTAAAACCCAATCATAGTGGGGTCTATGTCATTTTCAATGACTTGTTTAATTATATTTCAGGTCAGCCTTTTATATTCCAAACTTTATTAATTGTTCTCCCTGCTATAATTATCTGTGTATAATTATCTGCTACATGTATTTGTACATATTTTTGTGATATGAGTACTTGTTAACAATGTTTTCTTTCGCATTGTACAATGTATATATGGTATCTTCATCATTTAGTTCTAACTTTACTTGTAATACTTTGGATATATTAGTTCTGTAATGTTAATTTTCTTTTTACCAAGTATACATACATGTTACATGTTTAAGCGGGAATTTAAAAAATGTCTACAGTGTGGTTGTTTCGGGATCTAGAGCTCATGTTTAATTTATTTTGTAATTTCAGTGTATTTCCATGTATCATCTACCACGTTAAATAGTCTTGATTGAAACAGGGCAAAATTAAATGATGAGTGTCATATGTTTTGTGAGGGGAGGACTTGATTAGTTGTGTAACAACTACTTCCACACCCTTTTCCCGAATAACACGTTTATGTATATACATAAGGATATTTTGTTCTGTTCTGCATCAAATTTTTTTTGTACGTGGGAATAAATTATTATTATTATTTAATTATGTATGTATAGTGATAATAAAATTAAATGATTTCATTGTGACAAATCCTTGCAACTGTGACTATTTCACCTGTAAAATAACAATGCTAATATATGTCATTGTGAGGAGAAATGAGGCTAATATGATAATACACACAAATGATTAATATATAACTGTAGATATAGAATTTATATTGATAGATGTTAAAAGAACAAATGATTAATACACAACTGTAGACATAGAATTAGAATTTATATTGATAGATGTTAAAAGAATTGTAGTACAAGTTTAATAATAGTATTATCCATTCCTAAGTAGTTGATTTCACTATCAACTAATTTTTAACTAGTAATACAAATAATAATAGTTTGAATAGTAATCTAAATTAAGTTCTGAAATTGTCTGCATTGCCCAGATGCCCTATTGTTGCTGCAGGGGTACACAAAATAAGAACAATGAATATATTTTAATTTAATCAACTTGGGGTAACCAGAGTACCGAGAAAGGGGGGGGGGGGGGGGGGGGGGGGCTACATTATTCATTAGGGTCAAACTTTAATCAAACTCGGCCAACACTGGATAGGTTTGAACTAAGACTGCAGTAGTAATAATAGACACACAAGCTTACAGCTTGGCCTCTGACTTGGCCCCTGTAGGCTTTGACAGAAATTTTGTACTTCTGTTTACCTGGCTTGTACATGTAACTTTTTACTGATAATCTATTTTAGCAACCAAATGACATACAACATATACATGTTTGTACATGTATGTAGGCTAAATGCAAGGTTAGTTTATAGTAAGATACAACATTCCTGCCACACCATCAGCCAGCACTCACCATTATAGAAATTGTCCCCATCCATTTACCCATCCTTGGATATATATTTTCAACCATCCCAGAGTCAATATATTTAAATACATTGCAAGGATGGGATTTCATAGCAGGCATATGATACTATAAAAATATAACTATCAGTGTATCTCAGTTTCTATCAAATTTTGACGACTTCTTAGTAACGTTATATTAAGAAAGTAGATTTATTTATTATCATGTATTTTTTGTCATTTTTGATGAAATACCATGTTGGCTTACTGTGTCTCCTGCAAAGATTGATCACCTCTGTTCAGTCTGTCAATGTCATAGTTTTTACTGAATGTATTCTTTGTCATTGTAATCTGTTAATTTTTGTTAGCAATGTTATACCGAGTTTTGCAGAACCACTACAAATTTCATTGCACAAATACGTATGACAGTAATCTGTTATTTTTTTGTTACAGGACAAAATTACTGAGACATACAATGCAGATACTGTACAGCTTGGTAAAAGCAAAGAGACGATATTGATAGATAAAATATCAGCGGTGTCTGAAGTAAATGGAAAACAGGTGTCAGAGATGACAGACGATAATGTAGAGGCTGAAGTAGAATCTGAAATTAATGAAGATAGGAGGGAAATACAGGAAGCATCTGTTAGTGTGAAAGATAGTAAGGGTGAAATAGATGTAGATGGAGTTACAACACCTAAAGATGTTGACCAACCCACAAAGGTCAGTGACCCTGAAATAGCACAAATTGAAGAACAAATACATGTATCACCAGAATTGAACAATATGAAAGAGAACAAAGACTTTGAAGTTGAATCGGATGAACATAAATGTACATCTCTTGATGAGATCAGTAAATCTGAAGATAGTGAATTAGTTGAGAATGCAGATGGTAATTCAGAACAGACTATTATGACTTCAAATGACATATCTGAATGCAAGGATACACAGGAGTCATCCATTGAAGACAATCAGAAAGAAACACTTACATCAACAGCAAAAGACAATGACCCAAGAAGTATGGAAGATGATAGACCAATGGATGATGTCGACATGTTAGGAGTGAATGCAGGTGATGATCAGGCAGTGGAGACAGCACAAATAATGTCAGATGACCCTGCAAAAGCCACTGATGACCCAGTAGAGATGATTTCAGAGGACCCGATAGAAGTTAATGATGACCCAGTACAGCCTGTGTCTGATAACACAGTACAGGCAATGTCAGATGACCGTGATATAGCCAATGAGGACACAGTACAGGTGGTGTCAGATGACACTGTACAGGTGGTGTCGGATGAGCCTTCAAAAGCTAAGGAAGACATAGCACATGTTGTATCAGATGAACCCACAGAAGCTAAAGATGATGCAGTACAGGTGGTATCAGATGAAATGGTACCAGTGATGACAGATGACAAAGTGCAAGTGATATCGGATGACCCAGTACTGGTGATCCCAGATGATACTGTAGAAACCAATGATGACACTGTACAGGTTGTGTCAGATGACACCACACAGGTTGTGTCAGATGACCCTACAAAAACCAATGACGACACTGCACAGGTGATTTCAGATGATGACATCACAGAGGGTAATACAATGCAGCTATTAGACAGTGCCAAATCTACAGAAAGAACTAATTTAGAAAACAGTGGTGATACTGAAAGTCATGTGATCGGTACTCAAAATCCTGAGAGTTCAAATGCAGATGACGTTCCTGCTGCAGTGACACAAAGACAGATCATTTCCACAGATTCCATATCCCAAGATGAAAGCAACACAGAAAAAGACACACAAATTGCAGTTACAGATGATGCAGGAACAGCTGCTGCCATGGACACTACTGTTGAGGAAGAAAAGGGGAGTGGAGATGTTGCTATGGTGGAATCAAATGCTATGGAAACAGAAACTAATCAGGAATCAACAGAAAGTCAGTCATTGATGCCAAAAATTGTTGAAGGGAGTGTCACTTCTATGCCGTGTATTATTGAAGGTAGTGTAACCAGCTACAGTGAGCAACTCACACAACCAATGACTGAACACCAGTTAAGTACTGGTCAAGGTGAAGCAGACCAATCTAGTACCAAGGATTTGTCAGGTGACACATCACCAATGGAGGTTGATGAGCCAGCTATAGTCAGCGAGAACAAAACAACACAGGGAGATGAGCAGGTTGTGAAAAGTAGTAAGACAGAAGGAAATAAGGTCAAAACACAGGAAACTGATGATGATCTTATTGTTGTAGGTGAAACTGATAAAACCAAGCCAGTTGAAATTATAGACCTTGTTGATGATGATGTTACTTCACCCATCAAAGAACATAGTACAGCTGAAATGCAGAAACCTCAACACTCAGAGGGTGCCACCACAGAGGGCAGCAGTAGACAAACAGAAACACAATCAAAGAACAAGGAGACAAATCAAAATGAAAACAGTGACAAAACAAGTGGAAGTGATAGTGCAGGAAATAATAGTAATCAACTCAATATCAATCAAACAAGATCAAGAAACATATCCAATATAATCAGTAAAATAGTACAGCAGAAACAAACCACAGAGGAAGAACAGGTAAGGAGTTTTTAAATTATTGGCATGAATTAATTAACATGACCTGCACATGTATATGTATATACCATTGATTACCTGTATCATATACTGTTGGTGTTTACACTGCAGTGCAATTCCAAAAACGTTGCTTGCTTATATACAAACGAGTTACATATATACCATTGATTACTTGCATCGCATACTGTGTCAGTGTTTCCACTGCAGTGCAATACCGAAAACATTGCATGTATCAATTTATGTATGTATTTATGTATGCAGGCAGGTAGGTAGGTAGGTATGTATGTATGTATGTATGTTGTGTGTATGTATTTGTGTATGTATGTATGTATGTATGTATGTATGTATGTATGTACATATGTATGTATTTGTGTATGTATGTATGTATGTATGTATGTATGTATGTATGTATGTATGTATGTATTTGTGTATGTGTGTATGTATGTATGTATGTATGTATGTATGTATGTATGTATTTGTGTATGTATGTATGTATGTATGTATGTATGTATGTATGTATGTATGTAGGTATGTATGTTTGTATGTACATATGTATGTATGTATGTATGTATGTATGTATTTGTGTATGTATGTATGTATGTAGGTATGTATGTATGTATGTATGTATGTATGTATGTGTGTATGTATGTATGTATGTATGTATGTATGTATATATGTATGTATGTGTGTATGTATGTATGTATGTATGTATGTATGTATGTATATGTATGTATGTATGTATGTATGTGTGTATGTATATGTATGTATGTATGTATGTATGTATGTATGTATGTATGTATGTATGTATGTATATGTATGTATGTATGTATGTATGTATGTATATGTATGTATGTATGTATGTATGTATGTATGTATGTATGTATGTGTGTGTGTATGTATGTTGTGTGTATGTATGTATGTATGTATGTATGTATGTATGTATGTATGTATGTATGTATGTATGTATGTATGTATGTATGTTGTTTATGTATTGTGTATGTATGTATTTGTGTATGTTTGCAGATGAGTGTGATCTTCAACATTTAGACACAAACACAGTTGTAGCTTTCTGAAGTTTGATGATAAACATATAGTAAAAACAGAACCCTGCATATTTACTCTTGTGTTTGTAGTGTGTTGTGCTACACTTTCACCTTGCAATGATCATAATATGACCTCAGAGACCATCTCAAGCACTTGCGCAAATACCACAAATACACCACTCAAGGACTCGTGTGACATGAGGTTCTGTCGTATTATTTACAGGAAATGATTATCAGATTTCACTGTTGTCAACCATTGAAATAATTAACAAGTTTAACTGTCATCTACCATTAATGTTCTGCTTTACTTTTAGGGTAAAGACAGCAAAAGTGGAGATCATACCGTGACTTCAGGTGTTGGCAGTAGTTTAAAAATCAAAAATGAGCCTTCTGATGACCAAAAGAAGGTAAGGATACAATTTCAATTCCAAGGGGATGATCTTATCTGTAGAATAGAGTTTGGAACAAAAATGTTATTGTGGATGAAAAAACTTTTGATCAGCCATCTACAATCTGAGATTGGTCAAGGTTGTCATGAGAACTGCAATTAGTCCAACTACAATGATGAGACATAGACTTGAGATTGGTCAACTTGGATTTTATAAATTTAAAAAAGTCAACAAGTCCTTCAGTCTATGTTTAAACTTTATTACTGATATTTCAACCCAACGCAAGAGGTCTTCTTTAGGGTCTGAAAACACTAACATGAACAATATAGAATGAGTGGAATAAACCAAGTAATTGACTTTACAAAATAATTGAATATATTGTAAAACATGCTGGTAATAAATAGTACACAAGCAGACAGCTTTGAATGTTGTTAGTGGTTCATGACTACCAGGTAACTCCTACCTTTATGCTATGTAATTTCTATTTTACACAGAAAAATGTTGCGACTACAGCTACATCAAGTACAAGTACTGATGTCTCGACTCCCACTCCTACTGTACAAACATCAAAGATTACTGATAAAACACCTACTAGCAAGGATAAAGATGGTAAGTATTGTAAAGTGAGATACAGTTTGTACCAGTGTAAAGGCTTACTGATGCAATCACATTTATTCATGTCTAAGTAATGTTAACTCACTCAACACAATTGTTATCAATATTTCTTGAGTGCCAAAGTCAGTTATGGGGAGAGTAATGTGTTAACTTAATAACCACCAATGTTAACTCACTCAACACGATTGTTATCAATATTTCTTGAGTGCCAAAGTCAGTTATGGGGAGAGTAATGTGTTAACTTAGTAACCACCAATGTTAACTCACTCAACACGATTGTTATCAATATTTCTTGAGTGCCAAAGTCAGTTATGGAGAGAGTAATGTGTTAACTTAGTAACCACCAATGCTAACTCACTCAACACGATTGTTATCAATATTTCTTTAGCACCAAAGTCAGTTATGGGGAGAGTAATGTGTTAACTTAGTAACCACCAATGTTAACTCACTCAACACGATTGTTATCAATATTTCTTTAGCACCAAAGTCAGTTATGGGGAGAGTAATGTGTTAACTTAATAACCACCAATGTTAACTCACTCAACACGGTTGTTATCAATATTTCTTTAGCACCAAAGTCAGTTATGGGGAGAGTAATGTGTTAACCCAGTAACCACCAATGTTACATTTGTAACTCACCCTAGTCAACAGTTATCAACATTTCTTTAGCTGTAAATTGTAATGTCAATTATGGAGAGAGTAATTGTGTTAGGTTAAGTCAATCCTCTGTAATACAGCTTCAGAATCTCATTCTCATATGCTAGCTGATGTAACACTTGGCTTACCTACCTAGTCTTAACATCAAGGTTGTGCAGGTATTAACCCTGCCAGTTGCTAACACGCACTGATAAGGTGTTAGCACAGCCTGATGTTAGCACTGAGCTGACATAATGTCTAACGTATGGCAGATGCAGGTGTGCCAGCCTCATTTTAAAATTGGGCTAACCTTGTCTAACTTTAGTCAGGTGCATGCATTAACCCTTCCAGCTGCTAGCATATGCTGATGAGGAACTATTGCTAGCCCAATGCTAATCCAGTCAGAAAACTATTCTTCAGCTGCAACAAAACACGAAAGTGTAGAAGAGGAATGTAACAGAATACATTTGATGTATTACATACATTTTCAGATGATCCTGAGCTTGAGATAACACAAGTTATAAGAACAACTCGACGACAACAACCAGCATGCAGTCTGTGTAAACAGGTCAAAACATTAACCCAGACATTGGATTGGAATAGACAAAGGTATCGTTTTTGCTGTTTATCATGTATGGATCTGTTTGCCAAGAAGAACTCATTACGCATTGACAAGACATCACAGAATACCCAGCCTGCTACAAAGACATGTGGATATTGCAAAGGAGTTGTGAGTGCCCCTAACCTTGGAAAGTATATCAAGAACTTGTCAGGACGAGTGCTCATGTTCTGTACACAGACATGCCTCACAGAAATTAACAGGCGAATGAAAACTTGTATAAATTGTAACAAAGAACTGATCAGCAACAGTGATATCATAATGGCTCAAGTTGGAAATAAAGGTGCTTTCAAGGAGTTCTGTAGTCAAGACTGTGTGTCCAACTATGAAGCCAAGAGGACAGATAAACCCAAAAATGAAGGGGTCATCAAAAAATGTTCTGTGTGTGATAAAATGGGACAGGTAAGACTGCAAAAAAATGGTATAGTTAAAGTTCAAAGAGTTGTGCTTTCTGACTGGACTAACATAGCTTTGACATATTGACCACAGCGACATGTCTGTAAACCTTGTTCTATGTTAGGTGTAAACTGCTTGTTCAGTGCCTGTATACAAGTTGATGTGAAATGCCAGTCAAGTACAGGAACACCACAAAATGATACAGGGATGGTCCTAAACAGTAGACCAGCCAGAGTGGAAAAACCCAACTATTCTAGGAAATGATTTATGTCTGTGTCCCTATTTATAACACAAAACAAGTAGTTCAACACAAAACATATGTCAGTCAGTCAGTCAAAAAGTGTAAGTGAGAATTGAAAGAAAATCACAACAGATTATGTTGACCAACTGGAGGATCAACTAAATATTGTGACAAAAAACATCAAATGCACTTTTCTTTGACAAAAAAGATGTACAAATGTCGGGACACAAATACAAAACATTATTTCTATAAGAATGAATGTTCATGAACTCTGAGCTTATAAATGAAAGTTTCTACTCACACAGCCAAAAGATTTTATAAATGAAAGTTTCTACTCACACAGCCAAAAGATTTCTTGGAAATGAAGCCCAAATGTTCACGAACATCTCATCAACACAGTCAGGGATTTGCTTGAAAGAAATTGTTTGCCTGTTTTTGACTTTCCATTTGTATCTTTGCAGTGTTTGTAAACAGTCTCACTGTACATGATAGTGACATATATATTTGTATGCTCCATAGTCATTCATATATATTGATATCACTATTTAAAACATTGCTAATAAGTGGGAGTCATATGATTATTATTTACTCTCTACAGGTCAAACATGAAGTCAATTTTCAAGGCCAGGTTCACAAACTCTGTAGTGATGCGTGTTTTGCTGCTTTCCGTTACGCTCACAATCTGAGTATGAACTGCTGTGATCAGTGTGGTGTCAATTGTTATAATGATAAATACACACCTCAATATATGCAGTACGAAGGTAAACCTAAACGATTCTGTACTCTCCGTTGTATGAACAAATTTAAAGACTTACACAAGAGATTTGTGGAGTGTTACTGGTGTAAGACAAAGAAGACCAACTTTGAAATGGTGGAAAGAGTAGATTCAAATAACAAAGTACAGCTCTTCTGCTCCTTACCGTGTCTACAAGCCTACAGAGAGAAAGTTAGCAGTCAGCCAACTCCAGTGGTTCCACAACAACCACAGCCACAGCAAGCACAGAAATCATCGGCCTCTGTAACTGCAAGTGCTGCACAGTGTCATCATTGTAAAAAAATGTCGCCACCATTATTTCATCTAACCATGAGTGACAATACTATCAGGAATTTTTGTTGTTACAACTGTGTAATAGCATTCCAGGCACAGTTTAACACACCCACCGTTACCCTGCCACACCAGACTTTACAATTACAGTGCTCACTTTGTAAAATGAATTTCTCCAGTAAACCAGTCACATTGGAATACAAAGGTAACTGTACTCAGTTTTGCAGTCAACCATGCCTGGAAGATTTCAAAAGGGTAAGTCAATGTTTTAAATATGTATTTAGTATTTGAAAACTACGATACAGAAAAAGAAATACCTCATCAACATTGCATAATTTAGCAATCTAACATGATAAAAATCATACTTAAAATCCATTTACTTTCCAATCATATAAACATTTACTCTGCGTGTATTAAAAACCGAGAGTTCCTGTGTTATCAGCCATCAGTGTTTCTCTCCTCAAGTGCAAATATTCATATTGCGGCAGTAATGTATAATGTAATCAGATGTTTGATTTTTATTTCAGATCAATGCTATAACAGCTGTGTGTGACATGTGTCAACAGGAGAAAATACTCTATGAAACCTGTAAATTTTCAGGCCAAGAGAGATCATTCTGCAGTGAAGGTAACATTTACTTCATTGATCCTAGGCTACAGAAAATGTCTAACATACATGTCACAGAATATTGCAAGGTTTCAGGTTAAGATTGCACTTGTGTTTTCTGTTTCCCACCAAATAAAGTGTGCTCAAATATTATTATGAAATAATTATTTACATTTTATACAGTCTTTCTCAAGTGCCAATTGCTATAAATCAGCCATGTAGACTATGCAAGCCTAGAAACTTGAATAAATTAACAACTAGGGATGAAATGACAACTTTTGTTGAAGACCACTTTGAAAGTCTTTTTCCTTACCACTGCTCTCATGTTAGCAAGAATGTAGACCTCTGGACCATCTGTGTGAGAGAGGCTCATTTGCATTCAAGCTAGGGGGTTTGGGTTTGGGTTTGGGATAGAATTAGACTCCCTAACATAACTGATTTGTATCATCTTCAGTGGATGGACACAGTTCTCCATGTGTCCCCTCAAGTTTTGACATTTCACAGATCTATTGTAAAAACAAAGAAATTGATGTCAATTCAAAAACTAAAGAATAGCAAGATATTCTAGTACAATTTGGAAATACTAGAGTGTAACTAAACAATCATTTTGTGTGATTACTTTTCCAGGCTGTAAACTGCTTTTCAAACAAGACTTTACCAAAGGACTTGGTTTGAAGTGTATAGTATGTGATTATTGCTCACAGCTTGGTAAAGCTCTGTGTGATAAAGTGATTGATGGAAAGAAGAAACAGTTTTGTTCTTTGGCATGTCTAGATAAATATGAACTATGGTACAGTCAGGCAGCCAGGTAAGTGATTTGATCCTTCTTAGCATCATTAGACAATTTGACAGTGAAGCTAACAAGTTAAAAAATAATGGGTAGTTTGTCATGATGGTACTTTTAGTTTCTAGTTGAGGAATTACTCTAATGATAGGATCAGTGACTTACAAATTGGGTCAAAATCTGATTTTCTAACCGCTATAAATGTTTTAAAATCATTGGTAGTGATCATGAAAAGTGGCTGTACAGTATATAGTTAGCTAATAAGAATATTTTAGTTTGTTATTTAAAAAAGTTTAGAATGAATGAACCAGAAGATCGTTATTCTGCTTTGATAATTATCAATTCTAATTGTAACAACAGTATCTCACTTCAAAATCCTGTGATTTGTAACAATAGTATCTCACTCCAAAATCCTGTGATACATGTATGTTACAGATGTGATGGATGCAGACAACAAGGTCGACGCTTAGAAGAAAGCTTCATGTGGAGAGGAGAAATGAAACATGTCTGCAATCAGCACTGCTTACTTCTATTCTACACCCAGCAGAATGTTCCTAACCTTACCACACAAATGCAACCCAAGTTACCAGACTCTAACCATGTAACTAGTAAGTAACAAAATAGTAGTAATAAAATGGTTATATCGTGTCATATCAAATGAACATACTCTAACTTGTAAGTCAATAATGTAATAAAGTATGTGTACCCTGTCGAATCAAACATATTGTGCAACTCACAGAAACCCCAAATTGAAAGTACTAACTTTGCAAGATGTATAAGCTATAACATAATTATACCAGTGCCAGTAATATAAAATAAATATTGGGGAAAGTAATGGTAATTTTGAACGTTTTGACTCATATTTCGAACACAACAGAACCAGTGACGTAGAACAACCAGAGTATATATTCCATATTTTTGTTCTAAATGGCTCATGCATTGTATAAGGTAGAACTATAATTTCTGTTTGTTGTCTTCTGTTGTGTGTTGTAGGCTTGAATACTTTAGCTGGTTCTTCCTCCACTCCAATTATTGCATCTGTCATGTCACTAGCCCCAGGACAGCAACAAAATCAAGTAGTATTCCAGCAACCAGGTATGTAAGATTAGTATTTTTGTAAGTTTTTAACCCAGGTAACAGCATGAAATCTGCTGTAGTTGTACCCATAACTGCATTCAGAACATCAACTTGAACTCAAGTCTCCACTATTCATTCACACACACACACACACACACACACACACACACACTTTCATGGCTTTGCTAAAAAAGACCCGGAAGGCTATCAACATCAGATGATACAGTCCCAAGGTCAGTACAGTGAAACCTATTACACCTGTAATTGGTTGAATATGCTGCCATCGGGCCAGTTGTCACTAGGGAATCTGTGGAGGAACATCAACAAGTGTTAGCATTGTACTCTGTGTCAACTTTAGTCTTACTAAACGAGAAAGTCTATTTTAAGAGACCAACATACCTAATTATCAAGTTAGACTTACTCCAGTTTTGTTAAGTAAATGAATTGATAGTAATTGATGTACTCATACTCTTTGTCAACAGTTGTTTCTACCATCAACAAAGTAACCACAGTTCCTACAATTCTGAATAAGGGACACGTGGCAAAACCTAGCCAAATTAAGATACAGAATATTCAAGGCAGTGCAACCAAGTTGCATCCGGTTACTTTGCCAACTGTACAGAGCTCCTCTCTTCTGAAAACCAACACTGATCCTATGATGAAAACAGTGTCATCACAAGTAATGCCGCCACTTCCTAAATTAGACCCACCACCTCCACCCCCAGCACCACCTAAAATATTGAAGAATAAGAGTTTGATGTGTAAACCATTCACACAGACCAAAGCAACATCTTGTAAACCACACCAGTCCAGTAAATCAACAAGTACAGGTAAGTTTGTTTGGTTGATATTTATAGTAATAATAATAGTAATTGATAGTACACATTTATAAATGCCTTCTAGTGTATGTCTTTATTATAGCATTGTCCAATTATTACTTCTGACACAGATCGTCAAAATGACCATACATAACTTCCGCAACTCCATTTGGAGCATACAATCCATCGCAACCTTTATAAGTGCATAGGAGTAAAGCATTCACATTGTAACCTCTATCCTACCAGGTCCTCAATTATACAGCTGGGTCGACTGAGGCACAATCACGGCTCAAATCTTGCCCAAGGACTTCAGGCATGTAGAAAAAGGCAGCAGCGATATAGAACCAGCAACTTACAAGATGTAGACTGTTGTTTCAATTATAATGATGTAGTGTAGAGTTACTTTCTAAAGAACTATGATCTTGGTTATACTGGACATGGTATTACTCTGCAATATTTTAATTTAATTTTACAGAAGCTGATTGGAAACCCAAGTTAATAGTAGTACCAATACCAGTACCTATATACGTCCCTGTACCAATGCAGATGTATAACTCTGTTGTACCTGCTCCTGTGTTTACACCCATGCCATTGCCAGTTCCTATGTGGTTACCAGTAGCTAATAATGATGCCGATAAACTGATAAAGACAATGGAAGAGATTAAGGAGAAGACGCCATCAGATCCTCTAGAGGCTGAGTTATTACTAATGGCAGAAGCCATTGCTGGTGAGAAGAGTAGTAGTGATAGCAAGAAAGAAGAAGATAACTTGTCAGCATCAGGAGAAACACAGGAAGGTGAGATGTGAACAAGCATCATGTATATAACAATCAGTCTTACAGCATATGCCAAGTGTCATAGGCCTATTACCACAAGTATAATACAGTTAGTTCATGACCACCCCACCACCACCCCTTCCACTACCACCACCATCGCCCCCTTCCACCACCACCACCACATCGCCCCATATATGATCACTTGGCTGCTGCATAATAGTGTAACCTTACATTTGATCTTACCCTTACGTTTTATAATCAATTGTGAATCAAGCTGCTTCCTGCTTAGCACAAACTCCTGTTGTAATTATAGTTGTGAATGTTTTCTATATATATATATAGCATATGACATACTCTCATGCATTACTTCTGTGCTTTTATCATGCTTAACTAAACTTGTCTGAAAATATAGCATTCATGCAATACCTCATGAGTAATCAATCCATAAAGATAGAATTCAAGTGTCCACACCCAGTTAATAAAATATAATGTGCATTTAAGCTACATTGTATATGTCAAATTAAAACTAAAAACAGTTGATTTTTGTCTTTGCATCAAGATGGTGAGACCGGTAACTTAACATTTGAAGAAACAGAGCAAGTGATACCATCTCAGATGTTAGAAGATGACATTCTACAAATGGCTGCCAATATTGCACAAGTGATATCAGAACCCAGTAATGATCAAGACTTCAGTGCAGGTGAGATGACACGTTGACAGTCATCATTTCTGTACAGATATCAAATTATACATATTGCAGATGTACCATTCATTCAGATACTTTCTGATCTCGGTTTGATAATTTCACCTCAGGTGAGATGGAACTTTGGCAGAACACAAGCAGACTTAAAAGGGAAAACCTTTGTAGAAAATGAATACACATTAAATACTAAATGAGTCTAATCAAGTGACTTTATAAGTTTCTTGCATTTATGTTGAGTGCAGTTACACAGAATTATGAAATTTGTCTAGTTTAAATGACAAAAAAAGCTTAAGAAGGGAAGCTGGCTTGTTGGTCCTGTCCGTTTACCCCTTTTTGTCCTTTTGTATTTAGCAACAACAGAATCATATGTAGCCTTTAGGAGATTGCTAAGAAGATCGGCATTTGTTGTCAGTGATTTGGTGTCAGTGAATGTACTTGAAAATATTCAAAAAGTTACAATACTTTATGACATAATCATTTTTGTGAGGATGCAATCTTATTCAACTTAACATGTTCTTCTTAGAACGGTGATCTTACTGATATGTGTAGCTTTCCATAATTCTTTAGAAACACCTGACCTGGCTACCATTGATTTTGAAGAGGAGCTACTTTCACCAAGAGAGCAACGTGCAAGGGCTAGAGCTAAAACTGCACCTACAACAAGAAGTAATACCAGATCATCTAAGAGACGTGGTCGGGGAAGAAAGAAAACTAAAGTTATAGAGGAGGAGGATGATGATGATGTTGACACGGCTTCCCCGGCAACACCTCAACAACAAAACACATCTCAGTCACAGGGATTCAAATACACATATGGTATTAATGCATACAGGATATGGGCACAACAAAAGAACCAAGAAAGCAACTCAGAAGACAGCAAAAAGATCTATAAATTCAAATCTGATATTCTCCAGTGTTCAGCTGATGAGATTAATTACTCCTTGTTTCATTTCTTAAAAGAAGTACGTAAACCCAGTGGTGATGAATATACTCCTGATACTATCTTTTACCTTTGCCTCGGAATTCAACAATACTTGTTTGAGAATGGCCGCGTGGAAAACGTCTTCACTGATATTTATTTTGAGAAGTTTACAGACATCCTGACAGAAATTTTATCTCATTGGAAACCTGATATTAATCATATAGGAATGATAAATACATGCATTGAAGAAGAAATGCTGTGGGAATGTAAACAGCTTGGTGCACACTCTCCATTTGTCTTACTGGGTACACTTGTCTATTTTAATACCAAGTATTTCAATCTGAAAACGTCAGAGCAGCATTGCAAGATGTCTTTCACTCATGTCCTAAAACACTGGAAGAAAAGCAACACAAAAAACCAAACTAAGTCAGTTTACTTGAGATACTACAATCCACAGATTAAAGGTAAGCATTTGTCCATGTATCAAATAAAATGACAAGTTGGTGACAATGTTACAAAAAATAGAATAATTGTTTTTATTATAAAATGCTATTTATATATAAAAGTATGTCAGAAAATGTATTGTAAGCATCATACTTTCAAATTACAACTCGTCCCAATGTATTTTAAGGTATTAGTAGGAAATACAACTCAGTCCTAACATACCTTGTCATATATCTTTTCATACATCATTGTATGTCTTTCATGCTTGTAATACAATCTGACAATGTAATGTCATTTAACAGGTCAAGAACCTGGAAATAAGAGGAAGCGTGATGATGCACCAATGTTAGAACAAGCTGAGAATACTGACAATCCTCTCAGATGTCCTGTTAAACTTTATGAATTCTATCTCTCTAAGTGGTAAGTCAAAAAGTTCTGTGTCATTATAAAACCTATTTAGATATCATTTCAATTTACAATAATTCTTATACTCTAAGAGCAGTTAGTCATATGAGTTTCAAATAAAATTTTACCTTTAAATAAGATGATGTATAGATAGATAGATAGATAGATAGATAGATAGATAGATAGATAGATAGATAGATAGATAGACTGACAGAAATATATGGATATAGATAGACAGGCAGCCAGACGGATGGATGGATGGATGGACAGACAGACATAGAGAGATGGACGGGCGGACAGACACAGATAGATGGATGGACGGACAGACAAGACGGATATTTAGATAGAGGGATAGACGGATGGACAGACAGACAAACAGACACAGATGGATGGATGGACGGACTGACAGACAGACATAGATAGATAGATAGATAGATAGATAGATAGATAGATAGATAGATAGATGGACGGGCAGACAGACACAGATAGATGGATGGATGGACGGACAGACAAGACAGACAGATAGATAGACAGATAGATAGATAGATAGATAGATAGATAGATAGATAGATAGATAGATAGATAGACGGATGGACAGACAGACAGACAGACAGACAGACACAGATAGATGGATGGACAGACAGACAGACACAGATAGATGGATGGATGGATGGATGGACAGACAGACACACAGACAGATATATAGATAGATAGCCAAGAAGGTACATAGGCAGGTAAATAGCAATAGATGGAGAGATAACTAGATTGAGTGTTCAATTATTTGAAGCACTTTGACTTGTATTTCAAGCTTTGTAAAAACTCACATTGAACATGAGAAACCAAATATTGTTATTGTAGTTTGAATGAGGGCAGCTTAGTTTACACAGGTAGATTGCAGTTTGAATGTTTACACTAGGTACAAAGGTACGAAATGCAGAAATGCTACTAAAATACCTTGTGTGGTCAGTACCTATGAATTGGTTGCTTAGTGAAATACAACTTATTTTTCTTTCCTACAGTCCTGAAAGTGTGAGAAACAAGTCAGATGTGTTTTACCTTGTTCCAGAGAAGTCCTGTGTTCCAGACAGTCCTGTTTGGTACTCTGGTCTTCCAGTGGGTCAACCCATCATGCATAAAATGCTGACCAGGAACATAATGGTGAAAGAAGTCCATGAACAGTGGGAGTCATTTGCTCTAGATGACGATTGACATGTCCCTTAACAATGACATTGGGAATCGTTTGCTTCCGATGACAAGTGACACCAAGTCCCTTAACAATGAAAGTGATGAGATATGTGAAGCATGAAAATATTTGATGTCTTACTCATTCAAGATTTGATGAACACTTTATGGACAAAAACAAAGTTTCAAGGCGTCAATGACAAAGATGTCCCTTCTAGTTGTACATTGACAATAAATTTAAGAAAACAACAAAAGGATTATATAATACTATTGATAGATTAGTGGTTGGAAGTTTACTTGTCTTTGAATTGTAAACACTTGTCTTAGTTCAGTCATTACCCAGTAATATTGACACAAGGAAGACTGTTTTTCAAAGTATTTTATTTGTATTTTTACTTCAGGTCACACATATTTTCATGAACTTTCAAAGTTTCACCGCACATCATATTAGAGGGCACTGTACCCAATGTAGAGTGTATCCTACCCAATATAGAGGGCACTGTACTCAATGTAGAGGGCAAGGTACCCAATGTAGAGGGAACTGTACTCAATGTAGAGGGCAAGGTACCCAATGTAGAGGGCAAGGTACCCAATGTAGGGTGCATTCTACTCAATGTAGAGGGCACTATGCCCAATGTAGGGTGCATTCTACTCAACATAGAGTGCTCTGTGCCCAATGTAGAGGGCACTGTACCCAAAAGAGAGGGCTTCTACTCAATGTAGAGGGCACTATGCCCAATGTAGGGTGCATTCTACTCAATGTAGAGGGCTCTGTGCCCAATGCAGAGGGCACTGTACCCAAAAGAGAGGGCTTTCTATCCTTGTCACAGTGTCAAAACATTTATAATAAGTATAGTAGCATAGTGTTAACTTTTGTAACATTAACTAGATATTTTGTGATTAACTACTGTACACAGGTTGTGAAGTAGTAAAGATATTGTAGAGTTTTACAAATAGACTAGCAATGAACTCCCCATTGAAGTATGTTACTAGTATTTTCAACTACTTGGCTGTATTTTAAGTGTGCTTTAATTTGTTATGTAAGTAAGAACCATCAAATACAATCTTGATACTGTGTAATGTTATACTTTCAATGGATTTGATTTTCACTGAAATGAAGAACTATCTTTATTGCCTGCTCCAGGTTCACTAATTTATGTAGTTACAACACAAGCGTTATACTTGGGCATAAAACTTAACATTATTTCCAATGGGACTTTGTTTAAGCAAAAAAAAACACAAGTGGAAATTAAGCATTTTTGCACAGTCCTTAACCTTAGCCGTATACCCTATATCTAGGGTAGAGTTACAGAAACCAAGTCATTTAAAGTGTGATACCCTATATCTAGGGTGTAATTACATAGCGTTACAGAAACCAAGTCATTTAAAGTGTGATACCCTATATCTAGGGTGTAATTACATAGCGTTACAGAAACCAAGTCATTTAAAGTGTGATACCCTATATATAGGGTGTAATTACATAGAGTTACAGAAACCAAGTCATTAAAGTCTGATACCCTATATCTAGGGTGTAATTACATAGAGTTACAGAAACCAAGTCATTTAAAGTGTGATACCCTATATATAGGGTGTAATTACATAGAGTTACAGAAACCAAGTCATTTAAAGCCTGATACCCTATATATAGGGTGTAATTACATAGAGTTACAGAAACCAAGTCATTAAAGCCTGATACCCTCTATATATAGGGTGTAATTACATAGAGTTACAGAAACCAAGTCATTTAAAGCCTGATACCCTCTATATATAGGGTGTAATTACATAGGGTTACAGAAACCAAGTCACTAAAGTCTGATACCCTATATATAGGGTGTAATTACATAGAGTTACAGAAACCAATTCATTTAAAGCCTGATACCCTATATATAGGGTGTAATTACATAGGGTTACAGAAACCAAGTCACTAAAGTCTGACACCCTATATATAGGGTGTAATTACATAGTGTTACAGAAACCAAGTCACCAAAGTCTGATACCCTATATATAGGGTGTAATTACATGGAGTTACAGAAACCAAGTCACTAAAGTCTGATACCCTATATATAGGGTGTAATTACATAGAGTTACAGAAACCAAGTCACTAAAGTCTGATACCCTATATATAGGATGTAATTACATAGGGTTAAAAGAAACCAAGTCATTTAAAGTGTGATACCCTATATATAGGATGTAATTACATAGAGTTACAGAAACCAAGTCATTAAAGTGTGATACCCTATATATAGGATGTAATTACATAGAGTTACAGAAACCAAGTCATTAGAAGTCTGATACCCTATATATAGGATGTAATTACATAGGGTTACAGAAAGGGTAAAAACTAAACATAAAATGAAGACATTCAAATATAATATTGTGTCTTAGTATGTGTGCTATAGAGTTAGTTGATTGTATCAAGCTATTGAAATTTGATATGTGAACATGTCAAATTTGATATCAGCAATTCATATAAACATCTCCACATACAGTTAGATAACAGATAATGTGTATAATTAATTAATTACAGCAAAATAAAACGTTAGTACATTCCACTACTCACCTACCTTGTAACTAATTTGTTTTTGTTTTCTAAAAGGTAGTGTTAGTAAAATTGTAGTCTTGAGATGTAATATTTTGATACTAGCCATTCTATATTTCATTACTTATGCATTCATGTAATTGTCTCAGACAAATTATAATTGTCTGAATTTTAGCTGACAAAAAGAAACCTTACAAATATTCAAGCATTTGTTTTTAGGCTATTTTTGAGGTTAGTCTTACCAATAAATGAAGGATAAAGATTCCTGACAAATAGATAATATTCAGTAGAGATAAAGATACCTTTTTTTCAAGGCTAGTTTGAAATTAATATATAGATTTTGTCAGAATCATTAAGATGTCATCAGCATAATGATGTCAAACCATCTGGTCTAGTTGAGTAATGTGACAGGAGACATTTGTTAATTTCATCATGATAGTATTCGTCTCTATTTGTTTGTGTTTGACAGACAGTTGCCTCATTGAAGTTAATTATGCCTTGAATTCTGTCTATGTTTGCAATTTTAGTCGTAAATTACATACATACAGACACGCACATGCACACACTCACAAACACACACACGCACACACACATACATACATACATAAATACATGCATGCATACATGGCACGTGCACTCACACACACACATACATACTAGTACATACATACATACATACATACATACATACATACATACATACATACATACATACATACATACATACAAACAAACAAACACAGCTGATTTGTGTGTCTATACTCACTGCCATTTTATCCAGTCAGATCAGACTTGATGTCATATTACATCTCTTTGCCATTTTTGAAAACACATGATATGAAGTCAACTCATACTGAGTCTATGTAGTATATGGAAACAACTTGTATTATTTTTTCACTTCCATAGCTTGAGAACTCACACGATTTGTAGTCATTTTTCATGATATCACTTAATTTATACCATACTATATAGCATGTTAACATTGTCCAATTGCATTGCTCGGTTCATCACATGCTGCAAATTATAATATTAGCCAATGACGTAGCTTGGTTCATAAATAGCTGCAAATTATAATGTTATCCAATGGCATATCTTGATTCATTACAAAGTTGTTCAGTAGCATAGCTCTGTTCATTACAAAGTGCAAGTTATGATGTCCAATGCCATAGCTTGAGTCAGAGCTAGCTGTAAGTTGTAGAATTACCCAATAGTACAGCTTGAATCATAACTGGCTGTAAGTTGTAGAATCACCCAATAGTACAGCTCGATTCATAACTGGTTGTAAGCTGTAGAATCAACCAATAGCACAACTTGATTCATAACTGGCTTGTAAGCTGTAGAATTACCCAATAACATGGCTCAGTTCATAACCAAGAAACATTTGTTGTTTTATTTGATATTTATAGCGATGATATTCTTCCGCAACATTTCAAACTATATAATTAATTTTCGATATACCTACATCTCAGATTTCAACTTTTGACATTTCATGACAAGAGAAAGTAGTTTTGTTTTTGTTTTTTTACATTGTAACTACCAGCTTGTATTTGTACATAACCTTGGTAGTGATTGAAGTACTTGAATGTTGGTATGGAATAGTTTAGTCCAGTTTCAATAAAACTCCAAAAAGTAAAAAATTGAAGTATTTCAGTGCTGGTATGGAATAGTCAAGTTCAGCACGATTAAATGTCCAAGAAATATAAATGGTATTTTATGAGTGATAGGTAACCTATATGAAAATTTAACTTGATTATCTTAGAGTAGTGTAGATGTGATATAAGAATGAATCACATTATCTTACTAGTAGCTATTGCACCTACTATAGTTTGCAATGTTCATACTACTCAAAACAGATTAATAAATTCATTTCCAATAAAATTAGTCTTTATTTCATATGTGTGGAGTTGTGTTGTATGTACTCATGATGGGGTGGCTGTCAATCCAGTTTGGATCCCAATCTCTGCCATAGGTCATATGGGCCATTTTGTATATTTGCTCAATGTGTCATTTCAATGTACATGTATGTGGAAATCTGGGTAATTTATTTATGTGGTGCTATCACAGATTGATTCGGGTACCTGTGATTAAAACTAATCTTCAGTATGAAATATCCAAATGTTGAATCAGATCTCCACCAAAATCTAATCAACTGATTCTTGTCTCGTCCAAAATCTTTTTAAAAAGTCGACAAGTGGGATTGTAAATTGAAGTGTATCTTGATATGGAGATCATTGAATCACGTTTATACTGACCAGGCCATTTTTTTAATCAAAGGGAAAAGGTTTCGTGCAAAGAATGCAGATCACGTGACGTAGAATACCTTTGACATCATAATACAGCCATTCACATTGCGAATAGTGTCCTCAGTATTGGAAAAGATAGGACTGATGTAACCAAAGACAAGAACAAAAATTTCATGTCTATCATGTAAGTCTTCTAGTGCTATCCATAGGGGCGTGTAATATTTCTTAGATTGTTGTTTTCCTGGCCTACAGACTAAATATAACAACCTTTTGACTATATAATATTTCTACTAGTATATAAAGATTGATACATTTGTAGCAGCAGGATTCCAGGGCAGCAATCTAAGCAACAATACGTGTCCCTGTGGTGTTATCTGTGTCATCAAATCTTAAGATCTCTCTTGATCAAGAGAGACGATTCGATACCATGGGTACATCTAGACTATTATGTAACAGACATAATTGTTTTCATGTTGTGGTTCGCAGTAAAACATTCCCGTGGTTCATGACGAGGATTGTAGAAAGCGTATTATATTTGTCGTATGTCAGTGAAGTTATTGATAAAAGTAGTTATAATCAGGAGTACACTTCAAGCTGACTTTCGCAAATCATGAATTACAAACAAAATTGATATCATACGATCGACTATAACTGATCACAGTAGTTTTAATATTTCGAAGGTATGTGTAAACCTTTCTTTGATGGCAAGCTATCACTTGTTTAGGCCGACCAGGACAACATTGGATTGTACTTTCGTAATATCATGTACGTTCCCTTTGCATAAGACAATTCTTAGCAATTAGATCAATCTATATCGGCCACACATTTTACAATATATCCATGATAACTATCAGTAAAAGTTGACAGCCGACTACGTCTCACTCTAATGTTCCACTTGTGCTACAAAGCAAATGTTCAGGCTTTATATACAATTCAATTAAATATTTCTATTCATGGACAACATCAGTTGTTTTGATTAAACAATAGTGAATATGTGCATCTCAAGAATTTGTGATATTTCATTTCAAAACCTCTTTAGTTTTACATCTGTTGTAAGTATTTGTGGTAGTGGTAAAACTGTTCTAGTATATACGTACATGATGACAATATTGCGTCATTCACCGTTTGTAACAATGAATGGTCATAAACAAGTTGTCACAGACTTGCCAAATTGGAACATAACTTGAAGTGGTATCTGATTGTTGTATTAGTAAACAATCAATAAGTCTAGTTTTATTGACCCATCAAACACTCTACAGACTCGTAATCGTAAAACTAAACAAAGGCAGGAAAACTAAACTTTACAAAGAAAAATGTTATCATCGAGGCACAGACAAATGACAACTTAGTTTAATACACTGTGTGTAAAGTTTATTTGGCATTAGTAGTATTACTCCAAATCTGACGTGTAGACTATCAAGCCGATCTTTTATCAAAATTAAACTTTTAATGTTTACAAATCAATGATAAAACAGTATTATGTACGCCTTCTTGTACATGTAAGAAAGAAAAACAGGTCAAACAAACAACAAACTAAAACTTAGTTACATCATTTACGTTTTACGAGAATTGCAATCAAAATCTGATTCAGACAATAAATATGTCATCGATAAACATCATTACTGATGCTGTTACCATTGACAACCGGTTTGTTTCTTCCAATACAATGTGCTGTGAACAAAAGAAGATCTTGAATCATCTCACCGTTGCTATGTTACAGCCACATTAAGCTTTATAAAAGAATCATGCCAACGGTCATCTATCATTTCTTACTAAGCCGACGTTGCAGCGGTCACTGTGAGACGTTACTGAGTTCTAACTGATCAGAGTTCAATATGGTAAGTTATACTGTGTAGCGATGGCAAAATACTAGAAGTTCAAAATGTATGGGAACTGTTTTTAGTTTCTCCTTATTTCTGATTTGTTTAAGATTATTTCCAAACTTATATCATAAGCTTAATGAGGTTTTTACATCAACATAAATGAAAACTGGAGAGTCTCAAGAAAATTCTTTTCGAAAACTTCTGACCAGCTTTGGCATCACCAGGTCAGCAGATTTGATGTATAGTCCATATGTATAGTCAATAGAGATATTGTTACTGATAGGTGTATGGTGTAGTTTTTCTTGTCTTGAACATCTCAGTACAAACCACAAGTCATTCTCTATCAGTTGAATGTCTTGATCCTACCGTCAAGTTGGTAATACTAGTAAGTTTATTCTCTCTTTCCTACTTTAATTACAGCGTGAATGTATCTCAATCCATATCGGCCAAGCCGGTGTACAAATCGGTAATGCCTGCTGGGAGTTGTACTGTTTGGAACACGGTATCCAGCCTGATGGTCAGATGCCAAGTGACAAGACCATTGGTGGTGGTGATGACTCCTTCAACACCTTCTTCAGCGAGACTGGTGCAGGCAAACACGTCCCACGTGCTGTCTTCGTTGATTTGGAACCAACAGTAATTGGTAAGAGATTTTAATATTAAATTTCAATTTTCGCTGTCGTCAAAACTAGTCATTTAACGTTCAATAATATATATTTTTCTTGTGGGGGGGGAGAAACGAAAATAACAGTTAAATAGTTGGTTGGTTGTATATTTGATTGCTTGGTCTATGTCGCATCAGTTCGTTAAATACTAACGTTCGTCCAATTTCTTCCCTTAGATGAAGTCCGTACTGGAACCTACCGTCAACTGTTCCACCCCGAACAATTGATCACAGGAAAGGAAGACGCCGCTAATAACTATGCCCGTGGTCACTACACTGTTGGCAAAGAACTCATTGACTTGGTGCTTGACAGAATCAGAAAATTGGTGAGTTGATTTTCAACGCTTCGGGTCTCTTTTTGTGAATTATTTTGCAGGATTAAAACCGTACACAGTATTAGGCCAGCGTCTCTCATGAGGAAAAAATCCATTAAATTCATTTTACATGCATATTCTAAAAGAGACGTGGACATGGTATAAACCCAACCGGAAGCAACGAATAACCGTGCATATACATAATGACATAAATTAAATCGACTGTCATGAAGTTCTTCAGTCGATCATTTTGAAGCCCAACACTTGAACTAGCTTTCGTGCTATTAATGGACTTATTAGTTATTAAAAAGGCTCTTTTTTGTGTAAGGGACTGTTTTTTTATTGACCTGTCAGGCAATTGTGACTTTAATTTGTTCCTTCCCTTTATTTCTTGATGTCTTTTTATCACTCCATGTTTACTTCAATTCAGTCACAAACAATTTTACACTATAAGAAAAAAATTCACCTTCAATAACAAATATTTAACATTTCTATTTGTTTCATAGGCTGACCAATGTACCGGTCTCCAAGGTTTTCTACTCTTCCACAGTTTTGGTGGTGGTACCGGTTCTGGCTTCTCATCTCTGTTGATGGAACGTCTCTCTGTTGACTATGGTAAGAAGTCCAAACTTGAGTTCGCTGTCTACCCAGCACCACAAGTCTCCACTGCAGTAGTCGAACCCTACAACTCTATCCTGACCACCCATACCACATTGGAGCACTCTGACTGTGCTTTCATGGTTGACAACGAAGCTATCTATGATATCTGTCGTCGTAACCTCGACATTGAACGTCCAACCTACACTAACTTGAACCGTCTTATTGGTCAAATCGTCTCCTCCATCACTGCATCCCTGCGTTTCGATGGCGCCCTCAATGTTGACTTGACAGAGTTCCAGACCAACTTGGTACCCTACCCACGTATCCATTTCCCCCTAGCCACCTATGCCCCAGTCATCTCAGCTGAGAAAGCCTACCACGAACAACTTACAGTTGCCGAAATCACCAATGCTTGCTTTGAGCCAGCCAACCAGATGGTCAAATGTGACCCACGTCACGGCAAGTACATGGCCTGCTGTATGTTGTACCGTGGTGATGTTGTACCAAAGGACGTCAACGCTGCTATTGCCACCATCAAGACCAAACGTACCATCCAGTTCGTTGACTGGTGTCCAACTGGTTTCAAAGTCGGTATCAATTACCAACCACCAACTGTTGTACCAGGTGGTGACTTGGCTAAAGTACAACGTGCTGTCTGCATGTTGAGCAATACCACTGCTATTGCTGAGGCCTGGGCTCGTCTTGACCACAAGTTTGACTTGATGTACGCCAAGCGTGCTTTCGTCCACTGGTACGTCGGTGAAGGTATGGAGGAAGGTGAATTCTCTGAGGCTCGTGAAGATTTGGCAGCTTTGGAGAAAGATTACGAAGAAGTCGGTGTCGACTCCGTGGAAGGTGAAGGTGAAGAGGAAGGAGAGGAATATTAAATCTGAAATAAACAATTAATCGAATATACATGTCCACAATTGTCAAATTTCTAAATCCAACTTTATAACATGTTTCTATACTGTAATACAGACATATCCTGATACCCACCAATCGTTACGACTATATCAAATCAAGTAGAGTGATCGCTATATAAACCAATCACGATCTACAATACATAATCTGATACACTAATATATGTAAAGAATCACTCCCTATAATTTGAATGAACTCAAATGAAATGAAATGACGGGCATTGCATCGATCACTTCCAAAACTAGATGATGTGCCAATAAGTGGCTGTACAGCTTCTCAAATTGGCCGTTTATCGTGCCCTGGATACTTTTATTCTTTGATTGAGAATACCAATAAAAATGACATGTGAACTAATTGTGATGGTGTATGACGTTGTTGTGTTTGCTGACTAGCTGATTGGTGATTTCTTGATTTAATGATAGATTAACTGATTAATAGATTGGTTGGTTGGTTGGTTGATTGATTGATTGATTGATTGATTGATTGATTGATTGATTGATTGATTGATTGATTGATTGATTGATTGATTTATCTCTTCGTCGGTTGGATGATCGATTGATTGGTTGGTGGCTCAATAGGTGACTGAATGGTCGATCGATTGCTTTATCAATTAACTTGTTGATTAGTGTGTATGATTGGATGTCTGATTGACTACTTTGATAGTGTGAGAAAGCATGTGTAGTTGTGCCATTTAATTTTACTGGCGAATAATTGCGAATAACTTATCGCTACTTTAAAATGACTGAGGACAAGATCTGATATAGCTTCGTTTCAATTGCAATGATTCAGTACTGTGAGATGTAATATCGAAGGAGATGTGTTCATTTCAGGTTGTAAACAATTTTATATTCACCTCAATATGGAGTGACTGGGGAATGAACGTATAATGGTAGAAATTATACTACAACAAAATTGTATTCGTTTACCTATATACCTGTCTGTCTGTCTGTCTGTCTGTCTGTCTGTCTGTCTGTCTGTCTGTCTGTCTGCCTATCCATTTATCTATCAATATATCTATCTATTCACTTATCTATTTTGGTCACGGTGGAATAGTCCCCCACCCCCACCCCACCCCCACCGCCGACGTTGACAAAATAAAAAATAGCTGCTAATATTGAAACTGAATATTCTGTGTCTCCTTTCATTGTCTTTTCAGGTTAGATAATAATTCTGTTTATTAGCTGAATAAAGCGACCTTGTCGGTTCTTCCACCAAATCCCCTTATCTAATCTTACCGTGATGTCAGGTACATTGCCAATTGACCGTTTTAACTTTTGTGGGTTTTTATAAATACCGGATAAACATTCAAAGTTTTTTTATATACAATATACATTGAATGCCTCGATCAAAAACTTAATACAAATGAAACACGCACTATAATATTGCTCAGTTAAAATTGTAAGTTAATATTGTTTATGTAGATATGGTACCCAAAAAGTAAATGCTGAATCCTATCAAATAAGTCTGATTTAATATTAGTAGTCAGTTTGTCCAAACATATCCCCTGAATATGTATATTGATTTTATTTGTTGGTTTGCTTGTTTCTTTTTTTTCTTTTTTTTATTTATTTACTTGCTTGTCTGCTCGTGTTTGTTTGTTTGTTTGTTTGTTTGTTTGTTTGTTTGTTTGTTTGATTGGTTGATTGATTGATTGATTGATTGATTGATTGATTGATTGTCTGTCTGTCTGTCTGTCTGTCTGTCTGTCTGTCTGTCTGTCTGTCTGTCTGTCTGTCTGTATGTATGTATGTATGTATGTATCTATGTATGTATGTATGTATGTATGTATGTATGTATGTATGTATGTATGTATGTATGTATGTATGTATGTATGTATGTGTATGTGTATGTATGTATGTATGTATGTATGTATGTATGTATGTACGTATGTACGTACGTACGTATGTACGTATGTATGTATGTATGTATGTATGTATGTATGTATGTATGTATGTATGTATTTATGTATGCATGCATGCATGCATGCATGCATGCATGTATGTATGTATGTATGTATGTATGTATCTAAGTATGTATGTATGTATGTATGTATGTATGTATGTATGTATGTATGTATGTATGTATGTTTGTTTGCTTGCTTGTTTGACTGTTTGTATATGTAGAGTTGTTGGCACATGTATGGTATTCTTCTGTACGTGGTGGTTGTGTCAGTAAACTGAAGTGTGATTTTATCTTGAGTTCTTGTATGTGTCATAATGATTTTTAATGCTGATACAGATCACTATAGCATACTCGACGCCCATGTACTGTGACACAGTCAGGGTCAATAACCTTGTGGAAGTCAATTGTTATACTCATCAAGTTGAACATCTGCCAGTATTAGCCAATATATCCCGTTTTATTAGTCAATCAATTCAATTGTTGCTAATAACCATTAATCTTGTAACCACCAAACAAACAAGATTTAAACAAATGTAAAGGTGAGGTTGTCAAAGTATGTCGTTGTGCCGACTGATAATCCCCATATGCATGACAGAGACCAATCAGGTACAAAAATTTCCAATGACTATATGTCAGCCTATACGTAAAGTTTCGGTATTTATTGAAATGTGTTTCTGTTTATGTTCATTTTGAAACATAACGTTTTAGTGTAAACATTTATAAATATTGAATGTAACGTGATTTTTGAGACGTTATTTTCTTTTCTTTCCTTTTTGCGTACGTTTGAATTTCTAAGTTTTGTCTAATGCATTGAGACACACGTGTAGAGCGATTTTAACAACCTGAACAACATACTGCGTTGAATTCGATTATATTATATTATGAGAACAGTCGTTACACAATGGACTATTGTATATCAAGTACGGCTCTGCTTTGAGATAACATAAACCAAGAAATGTGAATTTCTTTTTCTAAAGAATCATGAAAAATATAGAGATAGTTTCTGTTGAAATCATTAATGTGTTTCAGAACAAAACACTTCCTTCACCATATCTTAAAATTGTAAATCAGCTGAAGTGTTCCTTCCATACACAATTATACACGTATACACAATTCATTCAATTTTATATCAACATTTCTATTTAAAAACAAGCACCGAGGTTTAGTTGGGATTTGTGTCCCTGTCTTTATCTTTCCTAAATATATTTATATGATTTTTTCATCTTGTTTGGTTCACTTTCTTATTTCATGACAGCAGTGATCATAATCAGTACACGGTGTCGAAGAATACGCCGATTAGTTTTCTGCAAAACCCTCATATCATGTCAATTATAATTCATTGTGAACTTTTTGAATTGATTTCAAATAAACAATTATCGTTTAATCGATTCTTGTTGCTATGACAACACCTTTATTAGCTACATATTACAACTTATGACTGTCCCGGCAATTGACCAATTATAATGATCAATACATTTCCCATGCAGTGCTGTCCAATAACGTTTCTGTTTATAAAATTATGTGTCTTGTAGTTAGGTTGTCAGACTCATTGCATTATAGCAGTCATACAAACACTCTCTGAAAACCCACAGACGGACCAAGTAGCTTTCTGATATAAGTCGACAAAATGGTAAGATAGCCTTTTTACATATAATAATATGAAACATGTATTATAACAATTCACACAGCTCTTTGCCTTGCAACGCAATATGAAATGGTTATAGTGATTACATTACATTTAAATTTAAATACTGTACCATACTTTGATAAAGAGACTGATTTCGATATTGAGTTCATAAGTAACATCAAAAAGTATAGATCAGTCTCTCTAAGAATGTGTAATGAATTTGGATAAGACAATTTAACTGAGCTTGAATTCTTAAAACAACAAATGCTCCGTACTTACGGTATGATAATTCAACTTCTTGAAGTTCAAGTTGCTATGTAAAGTTCTGAAAACACTACGCATGCGTTTATGAATGTAGCTATTCTATCAAAATGTATTAAACAATCAGTCAGACTTCGCGATTCTCTGAACGTTGCTCGGAATTCGAAGATCTAAGATATGCTTTGTGTTTCATACGATTTGTAATGCATAGACAGGCGTAATGCAATAAATAACTACAACCATCTTACAATTTGAAAGTAAAGATCTGTAAATTGGAAATATATGTATGTTTCACCAAGCAGTCTAGACTATATCCATATGTACAATATCATGATATGTGAAAGTATTAGTATTGCTAGTAATCGTCGTTTATATCAATTCAACATCAATTCACTAGTTTGTAACCATTTACCATAAATGTGTATTTTATGGAAGGGTTTGTATTGAAATAAAAGACACAGAATATATCACTTTTGGGACTTAGTTCGATTTCTCAGGTAATGCTACACTGTCCCTGACAACCAACCTCTGTGACCTGACAACCAACCTCTGTTTTTATCTGAATGCAAGGATTAAAATGATAATTTTCTGTGAAGTTAAAAGAATTGGATGTAGTGTTATAATGAACATCATCAAGTCATCACTACATAGAAAGGCATGTGTTGCCTCGGTGCAATTTCTTTACGTGATTTGAACTTATGAATTTCATTTTATGGTCATTTGTTTACTTGCAGCGTGAATGTATCTCAATCCATATCGGCCAAGCCGGTGTACAGATCGGTAATGCTTGCTGGGAGTTGTACTGTTTGGAGCACGGTATCCAGCCTGATGGTCAGATGCCAAGTGACAAGACCATCGGTGGTGGTGATGACTCATTCAACACTTTTTTCAGCGAGACTGGTGCAGGCAAACACGTCCCACGTGCTGTCTTCGTTGACTTAGAACCAACAGTAATAGGTAAGTATAATACAGTAACTATCATTTTTGTGAGACATATTGGCAGGTATAAATTGTAGCCGAATGTTTGTAATCCTGGTATGCCAGTCATGGTTTATTTACCCGCCTTCTTTTCTCATCAATGGAATATCCTCTGCAGTTCCACATCGTTGTTTGAAACAATTGGTGTCATTGTGTTTAAGGGAGAAGTAATTACAAAGGGGTGGCTGGAAGAATTGGGGGGGGGGTCATATTTTATAAATTGGTTCTCAGACCATATTTTAGGGGGGAAATATCTGTAAGTTAGAAAAATAGGATAAACCCATGTTTTTGAAATATCTGTCATGTTTTAAAGAAAGGATATTGAGGGAGGGCCACTTTTCAGAAAACGGAATCGAGAGAGGATCATATTTTACGTAGCAGTCTAGGGTTTGATTCTCGACTCATCACCTCATGTAATTACTAAAGGCTCTCTTTTAAGGACTCGAGGTGAACAAGTCCAAAAACACTCAATCGAACGTAACGAAAGTGACGATGTTAAGACGATAAACTTGGGGGTTAAGGCTAGTATTGGGAAGATGATAATTAGAACAAAGTTCTCATGATCTACACTATTGTACTTGACAGATGAAGTCCGTACTGGAACCTACCGTCAACTGTTCCATCCCG
>NC_135551.1:31023954-31068954 GCF_964340395.1 Glandiceps talaboti | reverse complement strand
AATCGCAGGGACGTGTAATCTTGTCTGTATGAGTGGATATATAGAATAACATTGCTAATGTGAATGATGCTACTAATTTTACTCCATCTCAGCTTGTATGGATGGAATCAAAAAATACCATTACCAATTATGATACTAGTATATAGAGAAAGGTTTCCCTTGTATCACACGAGAGCACAGTATACGAAGAATACACTTATTCGTAGAAACATAAATCGTGTCCTTCGCTGGTATTAATCCCCAGTCCCGACAACCAGGGACGTATAAATACGTCCCTGTGACAACATTACGTATCCCTGTGTTACGAATACATATGAATCAACTAGGCAGACAACAGTGGCACTTAACTCGATGAGAAAATACAAAAGTCACTTAATCCATACAAAGTAGTTTTTCATCATTCTTCTTGCAAATACAAGTTTTTACATGTTAATGGTCTGTCAAGCGACGTCAGAGCTATAGGCTCAGATTGTTCAACGACGTCTCAAGTACATAAAATCGTTATGCAGACTAAGGAATTGGTATATAACGTCATTGGTGCATATCGTAGGCAGGTTGATCAATGGCAGAGAGTCTGAATCATCTAACCAGGTGTTTTACGTCACCATTCATGTTCATTTTCCATCACCAATTGGAGTCAATTGAGTCGTGGAAAAGTTAACAATTTTATGTCAAACATTATTATTTGACGAAATCAATTGTCATTATGTGTATCCAGTCAACTGTTGAATTGAAACAGATTCACGTTGTCTCGGTGTGTACTTTACTTCGTTATTTTAACACAGTCGGTGCAAGCGTGTCTTAACATGTCCGAAAATTGATGCTTGTTTTTGAAACTGTTGCCATAGAAAAAAAATTAACTGTAACGGATTGACTAGTCAAGAAGTAACCTACACTAACCTTACATAACTCTAAAGTATAAGTTAGTTTCAATCGAAAATCATGTTGAAATTTGTTCCAAACTTTTTACAAGATTTTTGCATTGTTTTCAACTGGAATCAAAGAAACATATTTTGCGGATCAATCGAAGTCAAAATGTCAGTTAAAATGATTACATGTATGTTATAATTCATAATTTAAAATAATTTGACACATTCGTGTTACTTATATGTGAGCTTATCTTTTAGACGGCAACTACAGATACCCGTACATACGTCTTTGCATACAACAATTAATAACTGTCAGAACCAATAAAGTAACTAGCAATCAGGAAAATATCTTTGTTTTACTTCAACTTTTAAAAAAAGCACGTCACCATTCTATAACTTGTATCACCAACAGTAACAATATCTGGTTAATCTCTAGTTTGACACGTAAATGTTCGACAGTAAAGTTACGAAGTAATACCAACAACAGATTTCGCTATAAACTCCCCAAAAAATATGAACGTTAATTTTTTCAGAATTGAACATCTAGGATATATGTCTGAAAAGTGAGAGAAAAAACTTGGAATCGCTAAGACATTTCCATGACAATCAGTGCCATCGACCTTTCACAGAGACATCTGTATAATGTACAATTCTTACAACGGTACCGATTAAAGAATGAAACTCCTGGGGGCGCTCATGTACGATGAATACAACACGTCGAAACCTAGGAGTCAAATAAGTGATCGAGGAGCCAAATGTATAGTAGTGTAGTGGTGTAGTATTTATATTTATTTTTAGTATATAAAAGCTATACTCGTCCTATTCAGTTAATCTCTTGCTGCTGACCTTAGCTCACTGTAGCGAGTTGTATGCTAAGCAACATTAGCTTTTAACACTTTGAAAGTTTTTCGGGGGTACGAGTCACAATGATCGATGAAAGCATAGACCCTCCAAATGATGAAAGATACCATTTTTGTCACCAGATAGATCGATGTAAACTCATAAGCTTAGTGTGCTCATCGGAACTTTACTGAATGGCGTGAGCATATATGAATTAATCTTCATTATTACCACTGAAAATATGACATTGCAATATAGATATAACGTTATTACTTTTTAACGTTAACAATTCATCATTTGAACTGTACCGCTTTTCACGCTTCTGTGATTTTTATCTAGCTATACCACTTCGCTGCAAAACAAGCTAAGAAAAATAAGTTTCCAGGTGGGTAGTTTTCAGAAGAATACTTTGTTTTCAAAACGTTAAATGTGAAATGTACACTTGAGTTCGGAACTTAAACGTGTGTACGTCGGACATATCACATTCTCCCAAACCAGAGCTGTGATTTCTTCCATGACACTGCGAAATAACGAATTTTTGGAGGTGCGTCTTGGACGGTGCTGTAAAAGAGGCTGTGGTTCATGACGATTGCATATCAAGGATTTTCTTTATATTCACGTGATCACTAGGGGTTCTTTGTTGATAGCAACCCTTACCAGTAACTGTTCAGAATGATATGTTTCAGAACATGGAAAAAAGAAATCACACAGGACAGTCTTTTCTCTTTTGAAATATGACATATAAGAAAACTAGTGACTATGCAGTGCAGTGACTGTGAATTATTTTGTCTGTATTCATAAACATCTCTGTCTGTAGTACTCATATGATAACCATTGCAACTACAGACTTTTCTCATATGACAACATCAAATTCTACAGGACTTTACTTATGCTGTTTGCATATACGTATATGATAGGATAGCAGTGGTTGTCTTGTGGTTTGTACGTTTTTATTTAATAGGAATTTAAGTTATGTAGGAATATACATAATTACATATTTCACGATAGCAAACTATGAGCTAGTCTATCTGCTAGACCTCGGATGTTCTTCCGATACAATATGACACACGACCGAACATCGCTATCGAGGATGGAACACCCAAGGGCAAGCCCTCACTGCGAACTTCGTTCGCTTATAGTACCGAAAGAAAGCCCGAACGTCTAGCAGCAAGACTAACTTTGAGCAAAACAAGACACAACTTCTTCATTGATGTGTTTCTTCGTCATTATGCTGATTCTAAGTATGAACGTATAGGGTTAGATCTGTCATAGGCTATGTGTGGACTAGTACCACACTGAGTCACGCTACAGTTATTGTAACTTGTACTTATAAACGGTCTCTACGCCATGCATCTCACTGTCTTTACATAGCCAAGATACCATTACATATCCTGTAACACAGCATATAACACTTTGGACCACTGAGATAACACAAAGTAAATCGGTCGGCATGTCAAATACTTGTAAGGTAACCCTGTGAATCAAGTTTGAGCACTTTTTTGGAAATGTGAGATGAACGAAAACATAAATAATCTAAGTTTGGAATAAGTGTATTGATATCAGTATTGAGTACCGTTAACCATGTTTAGTTCAGTTACAATACACCAAGCAAATCTAGTCAATAATTCAAAACCTGAAGTGGGTAATGTCTCACTTAATCAATGCAAACGAGGGGATTATGTCATCAGCTTCGTAAAGTAAGTTTAAAAATAACAATTGTTCTTGTACAATTGTATCAACTTTCTGCTTTCACGTTGAATGCTATGCTTAGAGCTATCGATCGTTATGGAAACACCTCTGGTGAAGATCTTGGTATGTTGTATATACTGGTGTATATACTGATACGTCGTTACACCACACGTATGTTTATGCCAATATGAATTATTAGTAGAACCTACTTATCTGTGGTAGAATATTGATCAATTACTGGCTACTGAGTGATTAAAATCAGTGAAAACTCTCCCTCATTTAATATTTGTTGTAGGTATCTAGACTGAATACGTACCACTTTCCGTACTCTGTCCAATACCAAGTCAATTAGTTCTTTACCAATAGTGTAATGACCACGAGCATAGTTGTTAGCGGCGTCTTCTTTGCCTGAAATGAGTTGCTCAGGATGGAAAAGTTGGCGATAAGTACCAGTACGAATTTCGTCTGAAATTTATGAAAGAAAACAAATGATATAATGAATGATATGATTAGCAAGCAATTAGGTATCGAAGCTTGAAATACACATACACCTCCCCTCCCACACACACTAACAACCATACAGACAAACAGACAGACAGACAGACAGACAGACAAACAGACAGACAGACAGACAGACAGACAGACAGACAGACAGACAGACAGACAGACAGACAGACAGACAGACACAGACACAGACACAGACACAGACACAGACACGAACACGAACACGAACACAAACACAAACACAAACACAAACACAAACACAAACACAAACACAAACACAAACATAAATGTATACACACATATGTGAGTTTGGCATGTAGTATGGCGCACTATTTTTGTCTCAAGTTGTTTCATCATGTGAAATAGAAGTAAACATAATGAGACTTGAGCACCTGTTTCGTTCTTTCAGACGAACTATTCGACATTAAAAAAACTTCTACCACCAAATGTTTAATTGACACTCCCCTGACTGTCAGTACTGTCCTAGTGGGAAGTGATGGCATCACAACAGTGATAAGTAATCAGATTATTACGTTCCTACCTAAAGTCATTGTCAATTTCATTGTCGTATTATATGTGGATTGTGTTCTGAAGGCCTAAGCTCTCAGCAACCAATAAATGATAAAGTATTTTATCGGAATCGAGGAAATGGTCCGATATTTCTGGCAAGGGTTATGTTTGTTTTTTTCACTTTGTATCAGTTTCGTGTTTGTGTCAAACACATACTGAATTTCGTTAACCACGGTTCTGTGGGGAAATATTGGAGTTATGTCCTATTACTATCGAGGTCTTACAGCTTTAACATTCATCAAAACACGAAATAAATTAAAGTTGCCGAATTATTTTAGTGAATGTGATCTAATAGTAATAAGAAAGGTCATCAAATGTAAAGAATCTCCAACCGAATATTTAGTTTAGTCTTAATGCTGTGTATACGCGATGAGAACCTTCTCAGTTGTCACCAGTTGTCAAGGTAACGTGTCAAAGTGATGAAAAATGTTAACAGGTAAGGAAGTATTGTTTCATTATGTCGTAAAGAAACAATACATATGTAAAGCAATACAGGTTATATTGGCGTAGTAACGAATTTATTTCGGAATTCATTAGTATATTTTCCAATACACAGACAACTGCTACATAATTAATCAAAGAGATTACAGAACTAATTTTGGGCCATTGTGGAAATCGAATTAGACAATAAAAACATAACAATGTAGAGTTACGAGATAGATTAGACTGCTTTTACTGTTATGAGTCTGATAACTTCAAAAACCAAACTATCTTACAACAATGTCAATATCAGTGAACTTTGAAAACGGTAAAATTATATTTTCACTAGTTTATGTTGTTGGCAACCCTTCAACCGATCGAATTTGATCTTTGATCGCCTCATACCTCCAATAAACGAATCAACATGTGTTCCCTATTTAATCTTTTGACTTCGTTTACAGTTCAACGGATCCTTTACAATGGAAAATCAATATCCGTGTATGTAGGTCTGAAATTCCATACAACATTATCCACGTCGTCGTTGTCTCCAACTTTACCCTTCTACTAACATGATTACTTATAACCAGTTTGAGACAATCAATGTTGGTTTTGTGAAAGTTTAATGGGTTGGAAAACTTTTACTACTCAATTATCTGCCAAATGTGATCGTTAGATAAACTTTTTTTTAAAAACTAGTATCAAAAGTTAACTGACTAGAGGAAATGAAAACACAAACTTGCCGATGAAATACTAAAATATACGAGATTTGACGAATAATAAAGAGCAAAGGTTGCCTACCTACTACGGTTGGTTCTAAATCGGCGAATACTGCCCGGGGGACGTGTTTACCCGCTCCAGTCTCGTAGAAGAAGGTGTTGAAGGAGTCATCACCACCACCAATGGTCTTGTCACTTGGCATCTGACCATCAGGTTGGATACCGTGTTCCAGACAGTACAATTCCCAACAAGCATTGCCCATCTGGAGACCGGCTTGTCCGAGATGAATCGAGAGACACTCACGCTAAAATGGATATGACATTGTATGTGTTACTTTTAACGTGAAATAAAGTGGTTACCATGGACGATGTCAAATTGAAAAGACAGTTTCCCAGTAGTACCACAGTACCGTTAAAACCAAGATTAAGTTCATCTACTACGACATACGAGGCAAATTACATATAAAAGTTTTCACTAAAACTACTCTCTAAGACTAATAACTTACTCGTTCGATCACACAACATATTGCCGATCAGATGCTTGCACTAAGCAAAGAAGTCTTGAAATTGCCATACATGAGATAAACTTCACGAAAAATGCTAGAAAATGACAGAGCTTACCATTTTGATAGGTTGATGACGACAATATAAAGCTGGTTTGTCAGGAAAATGTCAATAAAATAACGCAGTATAGCGATTTCCAATGTTTTTTTGCCTCACGTCGACTGCAAAGTGTTCGTATACGCGAGTTACGTCTACTGAAATGAGCGGCGCTCACTCACGCCTTATATATTCATACATTGGTCAATTGATCGTCATAGCAACAACACCCAACGGCATCGACTATACATGTTCAATCAAAACTCTCAGTTGCTGGGCCGTTTCTTCTAAAACACTAGAAGAATGATGGCTGCAAAATTTCATTTTCATGAACTTTTGATGTCAACTTTTGTCATTTTCATTCTGACATGCAAGTCTTGGTGTGATTGGTCATGGTCCGTTCAATCTTGGAGCACTCTTTAAGACCGTGCTAAGTCGATGTCATACCGTGCCAACAAATGACTTGACAGCGTTGCGAAGAAAACAAAGGCTATAGTGAGAGTGAAAATAACTCTTGTACAACTAACTTAATTTGGCAATAATAAGTTGCTCTATAACCCAGCTTCATTTCTGGGCTTTCGGTGGAGTCGTATTCTCTGTTACCATGACACAAAGGAAACCCGACCTGGGGTCGATCCCCTGATAAACACTTTCTGATTGACCGGTTAATCCATCCTCAAACTCGTATTCATACGCTATGTCGTTACTGGCGACGCTAGAATGAGATCTGATGAATGGATGGGATTAAGTTGTTCATTATAGCAAACATTACAATGTTTAACAGCCATACATTGCAGTTGGTACAAGTTCTCGTAAAGCAACCGACACATAGCGAATACTCTCAAATATGGAGTACGGGAGATTAAACGGTGGATTGGCTTCATGAGAAGTTGACGAAAGTAATTTACAGTTATAGCCTGTACAGATACATCTTGCCTGAATGGATACAAGTAGTATAAATACATTACCTTAACGGAGCACAAGTTTCATTTATAAACTTTTTATCAGGTGGTTTATGATAAATACTACTTTATACATAAAATGGCAGTTAAAAACGCGAAACTATTCTAGTATACATAACGTAATGTTGATGGCTACATGCTTCGGTGGCATTAACAATCGCATTCTAGAGTTGTTAGCACAGAGGATGGCATAGTATGCTATATAAGTAGGTTTCCTTGTCTCGTTACGTACTAATACTATCATAATAACTTATGTAATGAAATATTGTATATTATCCCTAAATGCTAGGTATGTTTCAGACAATAGATAGAACTTGAATATTACAGGTATCTATTAATATGCAGTAAAAATACCCTAAGTTGTAAAACGTATAACCTTAGCGTATGCCTCTATAGTTTATACCAAGCTCTTGTTTGTAACTCAATAAATTGCAAAAAGCTAGAAAGTGTCTTAACGGTTTGTTAAAACATTTGACATACATAGTTTAATTTTTTTGTAATTTATTGAGTTACAAACAAGGATTTGGTGTATGTTGTTACATATTGTTTTTTTTTAAATATAGGAAAACATAGTAAATTTGTTTTATGAATTTAAAAAATCCCAAATAAATATCCATTTGTCATCTATATGGTCAGGTGCACTTTAATTGTTACTGTCACTGTCTGTAACGAACAGTTCTGTTCACCGTTATCGTCTTCAAATCGCTGGGTTATCACCGATTTAGGCCAACAGGATAGTGCTACACATTATGATTCTGACTTTCCCATTATTGAATATAAAGTGTTCAATTCTATCGATAGTAACCAAACCAATATGTAAATTAGTCTGAGGTTAAACATATGTTATTTCCTGGTAAGGTTTCTAACCCTAACACCAAAGCATAGCCCAAACCCAATGTCCAAGTTCACTTTATTAATATATACAACAATAGGTACAAACTTAGACACAATGTGCACGTGGTTGATTCTATCGACTACTGCAGCCTAGCCTAGCTAGGCAATTGTCGCTAAATCTTATCTTGGGGTAATAACATTGAAAATCAATCAATAGAAGTCCCACCAAGGTTGCATGCAAGCTATTTCCGCCTCTTGGCACTTTTCGAAATATTAACAATTCGTTCACTACTTCTAGGTAGTGTATATTATACTCAGTATGTTACACCATCCAACATGTAGGTACATGCCAAGCTACACTAAGCTTCAGCCGTTAACAACGCCCCCTACATCGACTGCATTATTACCTGTGTGTGTGACAGCTGCAGTTAACAACAATTTCGGTTCGGTTCAGTTCAATTCAATATTCTCAAATACATCGTCAAAAAGTTAACAATTTTACAGACATGCCTTAATGTGGTTAAACATGATTATTGGTCAACTCTTCTTTGTGTTTGATACTATAGGCCCTGTGTGTTTGTGAGTTGAAAGGTTGCGACTTGAATCATTGGTACATATTTTTCAAGTTGTATATATTATGTGCACAGCATCATACCGTGCGCAAGTCCAGTTGTTTGAAAAATTGCCATACCCCTATGACAATAGTGGCCATTTCACATGTAGAAAAATATCCAGTAATTCCTGTTGTATAGAAACATTGTTGATTTGTAGATTCAGTAATTACATGGGGGGGGGGGGGGTCGGAGAAAATCAGGCCCGGGCTGTTGGATAAAATATGACCTTTCCCAATTCCCATTTTCTACAATTTTATAATCGCTATTCGGCAAAATGATTGGTCTCCAATATTTCGTTGTCAATTTTCATTCGGGAGCCTGCAATATAAAACGTGACATTCTGCTATGTAAATTTACTAGTACAGGCTGTATATCTTTTGAGAAAAGTATACGACGAACTTGCAAGGGCGCCCTCTATTTTGTTTGGGTCAATACGCTACACAGACAGTTTCAACTGAATGTGTTTCAGCATGGAATTTCAAAAAACAAAACAAAACAAATAATGATGATGATGGTGGTGGTGGTGGTGGTGGTGGTGGTTTCGTATGGTATGGTTGATTTTGAAATTCTGGGTAGTGTTTTAAACTAAAATAATTACAGTGACTTTGCCAATGTGTACCGTGTCTTGAGAAAACTATGCATTTGTCAATGAGAATTGTTTTCATGTCTGTGGTATACTTAATCGCCGTTATTATATTCACCCTGAAATATTGCCATTTGTTAAATTGATGGCAACACATATGGCCTTGGTGTTTACAACATGGTTTAAAATTCCGCTTACGACAACTTTTACATACATGCAATTATGTTACATGTAAAGAGATTAAAGGATAACTTTATCTGTTGTTCATGTTTGTCAGTGCTTATATGATGTTGTTGCTGTTGTTGTTTGTTTATTTTTTACATTTGTGTTATAAACATAATTAAGCCTGAGCTCCCTGTGACTAGATGCCGAGAATGTACTGTTTGTCTATTTTTTTTCATTTTTGTCTGAAATGTATTTTAATCAGTAAGGCTTTGAGAAAAATCTTTTTCAGCGGTGACGTAGTCTGTAGAGTTTAGAATTTACATGTAAACGAAGTGCAGTCCATCTATTGTCCATAAAACTCAGCACAAGGACCTCCACATGCCACATCACAAAAAGAAACAGTAAGAAACAGGTCAAAGGTTCGTGTAAAGGTCAAAGGTTTCAGTCACCTGATACATTTTAGTCAGCTGACAAAAGTAATCTCTGTTTCGGGACGCCGTGGATGGTACCATGTCTTAGTGGTGATCGTAATGTTAGCATCATTCCGTACCCAGGCTCGCCATGGCTATGCTGTAGAGTTTTCACCATACTTACCGAACAGACTAGCGTGTGCTACATCGCAGCATTATGGAATCGCAGGTAAATTCCACTACATCATGGAAGTAGAAGTAGGGGTTCTACTTCCATGACTACATCAATACATAAAAATCAATGGTACGTCTGTACCGCATCAAAGTACTCACAGTGCTAGTGCTACAGACAAACTTGTGTGCTGAGGATAGATTTTGTCTCAGCTCAGATTACTTGGTGGTCTGAGATTCTGTGTAATGTTAATTGTATAACCTACGGCACAGTCCGTGATAGAGGGTCTGTGCCTACATGTTTTGTCAGTAAATGCTTTTACACAGTTAGTCCTGCTTGAAGACGGTGTACGGGACGCGATTGTAATATTGTCCCTCAACACAAGAAGGGAATCGAGTCCCGAATTACTCCGAGGCAAGCAGGAATGCATAGTTCTTTGATATGAATATAACTGAATTTTGCCGTCAACGATATTGTGTTACGAAGCGTCGAATGATAACAAATATTAACATCACACCAATGGCGGGTCGCCCCTCCATTGTCTATGCTTACAGGTACTAAACTTATTGTTTACATTGTAGTAGTATCCATGTTGACAATGTTGTGAATTACTCGGTATGATGTCATCCTATGGTACACCCTGTTTACAGTATTTTTGAAACAAATATTTTGCTCGTAGATGCATTCCTCTTCTAATACCTTGACAGACATGTAATTGAAATACTTTACTATACTACTGTTTTGATTTCAGGATGTGGTACTTTATTTGTCCTAGATACCAGTCCTGATGGAAGACTACATCCCATACGCAGGTATGTTTTATATGTCACTCCTACCATCAAAGTTTGAGAGACTTTCTCCAATGTCTATACTCATACTTAGTGGTATGGATATTACTGTCTATACAAATTGTTGATGTATATCTCTGTATACATGCAACTATAAACTTGTCTATACATACTCTTATTTGGTAGTCAGTCTGGTGAAGTTTTGCCCACATTGTTATCAGATCAACCAATGAAGGCAGCAAAAACAATATACACTTTGAATAGTGTACCACAATGCATATCTTTATACAATATCAGTAAAACAATCAAACATTCTTCTCACTTTATGAATTGTTATAGCAACTACTAACAGCTCTTATTTTGCAGTATAAAATAGTATTTCATATGTTTGTTTCTATGGTAACACATAGTTATGATTGGAATGATGGTCTATTTGACGTCACATGGTCTGAGAATAATGAACATTTAGCAGTAACAGGAAGTGGAGATGGTAGTATACAATTCTGGGATATATCACAACCAAAGGTGAGATCTGAAAATGCTAATTCCCATGTACCAAGTATGTAGGTAGTTACACATTGTAACAAGTGTCTTGCTAACATTTCAAACTAAACATCTAGTTAGTTACATTTTGTAACAAGTGTCTTGCTAACATTTTAAACTAAACATCTAGTTAGTTACTCTTTGTAACAAGTGTCTTGCTAACATTTCAAACTAAACATCTAGTTAGTTACTCTTTGTAACAAGTGTCTTGCTAACATTTCAAACTAAACATCTAGTTAGTTATACTTTGTAACAAGTGTCTTGCTAACATTTCAAACTAAACATCTAGTTAGTTACACTTTGTAACAAGTGTCTTGCTAACATTTCAAACTAAACATCTAGTTAGTTATACTTTGTAACAAGTGTCTTGCTAACATTTCAAACTAAACATCTAGTGAGTTACACTTTGTAACAAGTGTCTTGCTAACATTTCAAACTAATCATCTAGTTAGTTACACTTTGTAACAAGTGTCTTGCTAACATTTCAAACTAAACATCTAGTTAGTTACACTTTGTAACAAGTGTCTTGCTAACATTTCAAACTAAACATCTAGTTAGTTACACTTTGTAACAAGTGTCTTGCTAACATTTCAAACTAAACATCTAGTTAGTTACACTTTATAACAAGTGTCTTGCTAACATTTCAAACTAAACATCTAGTGAGTTACACTTTGTAACAAGTGTCTTGCTAACATTTCAAACTAAACATCTAGTTAGTTACACTTTGTAACAAGTGTCTTGCTAACATTTCAAACTAAACATCTAGTTAGTTACACTTTGTAACAAGTGTCTTGCTAACATTTCAAACTAATCATCTAGTTAGTTACACTTTATAACAAGTGTCTTGCTAACATTTCAAACTAAACATCTAGTGAGTTACACTTTGTAACAAGTGTCTTGCTAACATTTCAAACTAAACATCTAGTTAGTTACACTTTGTAACAAGTGTCTTGCTAACATTTCAAACTAAACATCTAGTTAGTTACACTTTGTAACAAGTGTCTTGCTAACATTTCAAACTAAACATCTAGTTAGTTACACTTTATAACAAGTGTCTTGCTAACATTTCAAACTAAACATCTAGTGAGTTACACTTTGTAACAAGTGTCTTGCTAACATTTCAAACTAAACATCTAGTTAGTTACACTTTGTAACAAGTGTCTTGCTAACATTTCAAACTAAACATCTAGTTAGTTACACTTTATAACAAGTGTCTTGCTAACATTTCAAACTAAACATCTAGTGAGTTACACTTTGTAACAAGTGTCTTGCTAACATTTCAAACTAAACATCTAGTTAGTTACACTTTGTAACAAGTGTCTTGCTAACATTTCAAACTAATCATCTAGTTAGTTACACTTTGTAACAAATGTCTTGCTAACATTTCAAACTAATCATCTAGTTAGTTACACTTTGTAACAAGTGTCTTGCTAACATTTCAAACTAAACATCTAGTTACTCCCCAAGTTACACTTTTGTGTTAATAACTTTAGATGTAGATACCTTTTAACATTAAGCACCAAGACAAGTATTAATACTTTTTGTAATCTTCATATTTTTCAGGGACCCATCAAAGTACTTAAAGAACATAGTAAGGAGGTATGTAGAATCATAGACAGTGGAGGAATGTATAGTATACAATTTATTGTAGACACTGTATATTGTATAATTCACATCACTCTTTCTATGTACATTGTGTAGGAGTTCTATCTGACAGTAAATTGTCTATTTACATCATGTGTTTTTGAGATTGAGTTTCAGAGAACAAACCATGTAGATGTAGCTATACTACATCTATTTCAATGTACAGTTAAGAAGCATTCTTTTCATATGTTACTGTTGCATAAATAGTAATTTCTCATTATCTTTGTAGGTGTATGGTGTTGACTGGAGTCAAACAAGAGATCAAAATTTGATACTATCAGCTTCCTGGGACAGGACTATAAAATTGGTAAAACAGCGTCAGTCATTCTAACCTGTAAATGTATACTATATCAACCATTATCCATGTATCTATACCCACTAGGCCTATGTACAAGTGTATACCCACTAGGCCTATGTACAAATGTACACCCACTAGGCCTATGTACAAATGTACACCCACTAGGCCTATGTACAAATGTACACCCACTAGGCCTATGTACAAATGTATACCCACTAGGCCTATGTACAAATGTACACCCACTAGGTCTATGTACAAATGTATACCCACTAGGCCTATGTACAAATGTATACCCACTAGGCCTATGTACAAATGTACACCCACTAGGTCTATGTACAGATGTATACCCATTAGGCCTATGTACAAATGTACACCCACTAGGCCTATGTACAGATGTATACCCACTAGGTCTATGTACAAATGTACACCCATTAGGCCTATGTACAAATGTACACCCACTAGGCCTATGTACAGATGTATACCCACTAGGTCTATGTACAAATGTATACCCACTAGGGCTATGTACAAATGTACACCCACTAGGTCTATGTACAAATGTATACCCACTAGGCCTATGTACAAATGTACACCCACTAGGCCTATGTACAAATGTATACCCACTAGGCCTATGTACAAATGTATACCCACTAGGCCTATGTACAAATGTATACCCACTAGGCCTATGTACAAATGTATACCCACTAGGCCTATGTACAAATGTATACCCACTAGGTCTATGTACAAATGTATACCCACTAGGCCTATGTACAAATGTATACCCACTAGGCCTATGTACAAATGCATACCCACTAGGCCTATGTACAAATGTATACCCACTAGGCCTATGTACAAATGTATACCCACTAGGTCTATGTACAAATGTATACCCACTAGGCCTATGTACAAATGTACACCCACTAGGCCTATGTACAAATGTATACCCACTAGGCCTATGTACAAATGTATACCCACTAGGTCTATGTACAAATGTATACCCACTAGGCCTATGTACAAATGTACACCCACTAGGCCTATGTACAAATGTATACCCACTAGGCCTATGTACAAATGTATACCCACTAGGCCTATGTACAAATGTACACCCACTAGGCCTATGTACAAATGTATACCCACTAGGCCTATGTACAAATGTATACCCACTAGGCCTATGTAAAAATGTATACCCACTAGGCCTATGTACAAATGCATACCCACTAGGTCTATGTACAAATGTATACCCACTAGGCCTATGTACAAATGTATACCCACTAGGTCTATGTACAAATGTATACCCACTAGGCCTATGTACAAATGTATACCCACTAGGTCTATGTACAAATGTATACCCACTAGGCCTATGTACAAATGTATACCCACTAGGCCTATGTAAAAATGTATACCCACTAGGCCTATGTACAAATGCATACCCACTAGGTCTATGTACAAATGTATACCCACTAGGCCTATGTACAAATGTATACCCACTAGGTCTATGTACAAATGTATACCCACTAGGCCTATGTACAAATGTATACCCACTAGGCCTATGTACAAATGTATACCCACTAGGTCTATGTACAAATGTACACCCATTAGGCCTATGTACAAATGTATACCCACTAGGCCTATGTAAAAATGTATACCCACTAGGCCTATGTACAAATGCATATCCCTTTAGGCTAAGGTACAATTGCAATGTCACATATGTAAGTATTCACATAGGGTTTCCTTCGAGCCCTCTATCTCACTAATTTATCTCATCAGTTTAACAACTTTAATTACAGTGGGACCCTCTAGGCCACCAATCCTTGTCAACATTTTCTGGACATGATCATGTGGTCTACAGTGCAATATGGTCACCACATCTCCCAGGATGCTTTGCATCTGTGTCGGGTAAGTGGTTATTCTTTTATATAAACTGATTGTGCTTGTCTTCATGATAACTTGATAAAACAAAACAATCTCTCCTCAATACAAACTTGGAATGGCCAAAAGATAGTGCTTTATATACAAAGCACTTTTGATGTGTACTTGTTGCTGGGGAATTTCCAACATTTTGAAACTTTTTCTTGCTGATCACAGACACTAAATGTACTATATAATGAAAGTGTTCTGTATTCCTGTCAACATAAAAAGATATAACAGCAACAAAAGTCATTATATGTACATGAAATATGTGTGTAGTTATTAAGTTTTACTGGTGTACTTTGAGTTATGTCTTCTATGAAACATTGTTTCTGTGATATTTAAATGTTGTGATGATGATGTTTGTTACAAAATGGTGTGTAGTTGCAACAATGTTACTGACATAAGAAATGCCAATGCTAGTATTTGTTACCATGGTATTGATGAACATGACATTTCTTGTTAACTTTGTAAAAACATATATAACAGTGTGTACTCACTGCAGATGATACAAATCAGGTGTATGTTAAGGGGTCTGACACTATTCCTAACCCTAACCTAATCATAACCGTAACCCCCTAGCTTGAATACAAATGTGTAATTCTACAGCCTGCTGTTCTACATTTTTATACCACATAGAGAGATAAATGTTTGTTTACATTTTGTCTATAAAGGTGACCAGACTCTAAGAGTATGGAATATCAAGAGACCTCAAATGCCTTCTATTAGCATAGCAGGTGTTAATGCAGAAATACTCACTTGTGATTGGTGCAAATATGACCAGGTAAATCAACTAATCCTTCTATTAGCATACCAAGTGGTAATGTAGAAATGCTCAGATGTGGTTTGGGTAGAACAATTTTATTAACATACCAAGTGCTAATGCAGAAATGTTTACTTTTGTTAACCGATGGGTTGTCAGTGGCCGAGTGGTTAAACCATTGGCCTCTTACCGCTGTGGCCAGGGTTCAAACCCATCCAGGGTTCGATTAAATTTACCACGCTGTAAGTAAGTTTGACTCCACTGAACAACACAGGTTTTCCCGGGTCCTCCAGTTTCCTCCTGCATTAACACTGAACCCATGAGGGATGGCCCTCACTGGACTTCTTGGGAGACAAGTGTTTATATTATACTTAAAGAACTATCCAGTATAAATAATGATTATTGTTACTTGTGATTGGTGTCGATATGATCAAGTAAAACAAAAACACTTTATCAACATAATATATGTCTTCTACTAAAACACGTTACTAAATCAGGTGAATATGATCTGAAGATATCTCTTTCTGTATCAATCATTGGACTGATGGTATCTTTCAGAATTACCAATCATGTGACTGTCTTGTGACCTCTTTCAGCATTACCAATCATGTGACTGTCTTGTGACCTCTTTCAGCATTACCAATCATGTGACTGTCTTTTGACATTTTTCAGAATATTCTGGTGGCTGGCACTGTTGACAGTAGAATCTTTGGTTGGGATCTTCGTAACCCACGGCAACCTATATTTGTCCTTCCTGGCCATGAATTTGCAATAAGGAGGCTTAAAGTAAGTTAATATCACAATTGTGGTCCAAACTTAAGTGACAATGCAGCTAGCTTAAAGTCTAACACAATCATAGATGTTGAAACACAACACATTTTGTTGAAGTAACATTATACTATATGCCACATATAGCTTCTTACACATAACTCTGTTTTCGTTCCAGTGCTCTCCACACTCATCGTCAATCATAGCTTCCTGTTCCTACGACTTCACAGTCAGACTTTGGGATTGGAATTCACCTCAGAAACTACTTGAAACAGTTCAACATCACACTGAATTTGTGTGTGGTGTTGATTTTAATATGCATGTACCAGGACAGGTATGTACAAATCTACTCCAAGGGAAGGTCAATGCAGTTACATATGAAATCAAGTATTGAAAATGATTTGTTATCGGGAGATGTACACATACAAGCTTGTCACCTTGGTGATACGATCACAAAATGTAATTTTGTTCACTACACTGCAGTAACATACAATGTATGATATCGGTATAGGCATGGTAAAGTGTTTGACTGTCTGAGTGTATGTATGTATGTATGTATGTATGTATGTACATACGTACGTATGTACGTGTGTGTATGTATGTATGTATATATGTATGTGTGTGTGTATGTATGTGTGTGTATGTATGTATGTATGTATGTATGTATGTATGTATGTGTGTGTGTATGTATGTAAACAAATGAAGCTTTATATTTCATGGAATATTTCTACTGATATCTAGTTGTGAATTTGTTCAAGGCAGTGATCAGATCAGTGATACTGTGCAAGAGCCTGTGCATAAACCCCATCTCATATACAATCCATTCTGTTTGTTGTTATTACAGTGTAGAAACTTCCCAAAACCATATATTGTTTAGTTCTGAGCTGTTTGTTGTCTCTGTCTTACAGATAGTTGACTGTTCATGGGATGAGAAAGTGATGATGTACACGCCAAGATCTCTGATATCATGATGACAGCTATGCCATCTTTTACACTGTAACACAATGACACTATTTTATAGAACTACACGTTACATAGTGCTAATCTGAACTTTTAGTGTATAAAATTGTCTGTTTTATAGAACTGCTAATTTTGATTAGAACAACTAGTTTGTGTGGCTACATTACATACTATATAGAACCAGCAATGTTGCATAGAACCATCAGTGTTGTAATGCTTTCAGGATGGAACCAAATGTTCATATAGTTCCCATATACAACCACCAATATTGCAAACAACTGCCAGTTTTGTAAAACTTTGTGTAGAGCAGTGTTGCATAGAACTACTGTCATACAGAATCACCATTTTCATGATTTTACAGCACTATTGTCATGTTATAGAACTACCAGTGTCATAATAGAATGACCAGTAGAACTACCAATGTTATATTGAACCACCGGTGTTGTAGAGGTACCAGTGTCACACAGAACTTTCTCACATCACAGTGTTATCCCATAACTTGCTTGAACTCAAGCTATATCATATGTTTTATAAGTGTGACATGTAAAAGTGTATTATTGAGAAAAACTGGTGTAATATTAATAGTCTGAAATACTTGATTTACTGTATTAGTACAAAAAGTCACATTTATGTAATTTATTTGATGTTGTTGGATTAAAATCTATACTTGTAACGCTATGCAACAATACAGAATAGAATAAATGGAAAATAAAAACAAAGTCAGGACACCAGATTCTCACATGAAGTTTATTTATACAGAGAAAAGAATGTACACATGAAAACAATAAGTTATTGTCTTTTTTTTTTAATTTTAAGAGCAAAGTTTTTTATACCAATTTACAATGAATACAATTATGTTCCGATGTATAATAAAACTGTTACATTTATATGGTCTTATATATGGTTTTCTGTTACACATATCATTATTCATGTTCAGGGCCAAATGTGGCATAACAATGTACAAGTACTTTATTATTCTCTGGCCACTTCTATGCATAACATATATATACATGTATATATATTCTTATCCAATCAGAGCATACTGATGTCATTCTATTCACACACATCCATAATTGTCCAATCAGAGCTCACTGATATCCTACATGTATTTACATAAAACCACCTTCATCCAATCACAATTTGATGTTACCCTATTTACATAAAACTGCCTTTATCCAATCACAGCTTTATGTTACCCTATTTGCATAAAATGACCTTTATCCAATCACAGCTTACAGATACCACTCTATAAGCTATCTTATCCAATCACAGCTTACTGATGTCATCCTATTTCAAATCCATCAATATACCACTCTCTTACCCTGCTATATCAGTTGAGTCACAGAATCAACACTTTGTATATACAACATGTGAAAAAATACTGATGTGTTTGCTTGAATGAAATTTGCCAAGGAAAGACGTCACGCAAAGACAAAATTGGGTTTAAAAAAAAAGAAATACAAGTGACACAAAGACAAAAGCAGGTGCTTCACATGACTTTTATTCATTTGTTTATATCTGTAGAAGTGATGAGGTAACAGTAACAGTCAGACTCCATCATTATAATGTGTAGTTTTTTAACAGTAAACAGAGTTATTGGATCCGGGGCTCATGTGGTGTTTAGGCTTTGATAAGATACTTACACTAAGTACATTGTGTGTCTTTGCTTGAAACTTGTTTTATTCATGCTGACCACAAGCAGGCAAACTCATCGGTGTTTTATCATGGGTAGTACAAGTGAAATCCTAGTACTGTGTAAGCATTGTTTACAATATTACCATGTATAGACAAGTTATAAATACTAAGACAACTATAAAGACAACTTCTATAGTTTGACACATTCTGTAGATACATGTATGATGTATGATATAAATAAGCTGTTATAGATATAAATGGTACATCATGGATTCATGTGATATATGGCCTACACTGTAATTACAGCTTTAATACACAATACGTTTTGACTTTGTAGGTAGAAATTTGTAACTATAAACCTAGTCTAGCTTTTAGCCCCTTGGGTAATTCTGTAAACTTTTAAGAGCAACCACATGTTATAGAGCACCAAAGGCACTTTTGAGGGTTTGCCCTTGCCACCAGAATTACTGTCATCCTCAGCGTTTGTTCATCAACCCTCTAAGCATAGATCTGAGACTTCCTACAAGACCATGAACATTCATTCTCCAAGTCCTGGTATATACATGTAGGCCTAGTCTAGCTGCTAGACCATCAGGCTTTCTTTTGATATCAGGTAACAGGTTACATTGCACCAAAGGTATACATCAATGGCGTTAATGGTGCTGCATACAAGAGTTACTGTCACCCTTGATGTTTATTCAGAAGCCTTCAGATCTGGGTCTTACTGCAAGACTAATTTAGGTCTGCATTATTCCATGCATAGGCCATGTATTGTTATACATGTATAGTTCACTTTGCATACATGGCTACATAGTCCTTGTACCTGTTATAGTCTTTCTGATCACATGATGTGGGTACAGTGTGACCTTTATGTACAAAGGCTTCATAGATTGCCTTGGACTTCCTGCTCACAGTTGGTGGAGTCACATGATATGAACTATCCAATGAAAATGCACTGGTTCTTAATCTGAAAGATCAAATGAAAGAAGAGACACGACATTAAAACTCAACTCAACAATGATGTGATAATGTCTCAAGCATAAAACTGGTTTTTGGCAATCTGACTTAAAGCATGACTGTGATAGTTCAAAGATAACCTTCATGGATATTTGTACATTGAAGTGAGTGATTTGTGATATTGCTTTATATATTTGCATCATTGCTAAAAATTACAATGAATTATCAATTCATCATCAACATAATTTACAGATGACTTCCTTAGGATCACTAGTAGGCCATTATATGATAGAATGAATACATCTTGGGGACAAATTTCCATGAAAACCAAAGTTCTTCAATTCTCTCCAAATTTTGCAATATTACATATAAAGCTTGTTCCTGGTCTTTTCGAAATAATAAAAGAAATCTGGGGTTCACTGACACTATTTTGTTGTCAAGGAAATCACCAATCTTTTCTTCTCCCATAGAAGTAAACACAATTTTTGGTGGCCATATTGGATTCTATTTTCCTATAGAATTATACACAATATTTGGTGGCCATATTGGATTCTAAAATGACTACATTTTGACATCAGTTTCACCTCTATTTTATTTGTACTTTGACCCCAGATTTTTTCACTGATTTTAACTGAGAATCATTCTCACAAACCAGAGCTGTTATTTCTTCTGCAACACTGCGAAATAACAAGGTGCGTCTTGGATGTTGCCATAAAAGAGGGAATGTTGTTTACGACGATGCTGAGAATATATTGGAAGTTTTTTGACCAAAGTAACAGTAAGCGTTTACATGTAAAGAGTTTAATTCCAAGGTGTATTCTCCATTAAATTCTTCAGAATTGGTGTGGAACTCGTCACATTTGCATTGTTATGGGAACACATACTTACAGTTTTGTGGTTCTTTTCATGCTTTTCTTGATTCTTGGCAATTCTGGACCCAAAGACACTTCTAAATTTTCATGAGTAGCATTCAGTTGATAGGCAACAAACCTGCAAATGTATGACATTCACTATATCAATGGTATAACATTCACTGCATCTATGGTATGACATTCACTATATCAATAGTATGACATTCACTATGTCAATGGTATGACACAATGGTATGACATTCACTATATCAATGGTATGACATTCACTATATCAATGGTATGACATTCACTATATCAATGGTATGACATTCATTATATCTATGGTATTACATTCACTATATCACTGGTATGACATTCACTATATCAATGGTATGACATTCACTATGGTAATGGTATGACATTCACTATATCACTGGTATGACATTCACTATATCAATTTTATAACATTCACTATATCAATGGTATGACATTCACTATATCAATGGTATGACATTCACTATATCAATGGTATGACATTCACTATATCACTGGTATGACATTCACTATATCAATGGTATGACATTCACTATATCAATGGTATGACATTCACTATATCTAAAGCTGTTCTCCCTGAAAATTTTCAATGGGCAAGAATAACAATTGTTATTACAACTTTCAAGTTGACCTGTTACAAAGAATTTTTGTCTACTTACCTCTGATAGGTTTGTAAGTCATGTCTTGCTGGTTTTCCAATCTCAATACCATACGTCTGTTTCATGGTTGGAAAGATATCCTGTACAAAGAAGAGTAAAATCTATGACATCCTAAATAGATGCAAAGATCATAAATATTTAGTTGTAATATACAGTGTGACACTAACCTACACATGGTATGCTTAATGTAGATATAATAGATGAAACGGGTACAAGCTAAGTTTATACATTTTAGGGGCATTATTTGTTACTCAATATTCTACTTAATACTGAAGTATACTTAACCATTGCTTGCAATTGACTGAACTAACATGAAATTAAGCTATAACTTATAAACGATACAATGACATAACACACTAGTGTGTGTAAGAACTGTAAAGGAAATGTCTACTATGCAAAAATGTCACAGAAGACATACATCGGCAAAAACACTATACATTTTTTCCAATGAGTAAAAAACTTATAAATTCAGTTTATGTCACTTTAATACACTAGCAGTAAATGAAACCACAATGGCTATTTGCATTTTACCTTAAGTGATATAATGTTATCACCTCCCTGTATTGGTGACATTGATGATGTCATAAGTACAGATCTATCTTACCTTAAGTGATATAATGTTATCACCTCCCTGTATTGGTGACATTGATGATGTCATAAGTACAGATCTATCTTACCTTAAGTGATATAATGTTATCACCTCCCTGTATTGGTGACATTGATGATGTCATAAGTACAGATCTATCTTACCTTAAGTGATATAATGTTATCACCTCCCTGTATTGGTGACATTGATGATGTCATAAGTACAGATCTATCTTACCTTAAGTGATATAATGTTATCACCTCCCTGTATTGGTAACATTGATGATGTCATAAGTACAGATCTATCTTACCTTAAGTGATATAATGTTATCACCTCCCTGTATTGGTGACATTGAGGATGTCATAAGTACAGATCTACCTTACCTTAAGTGATATAATGTTATCACCTCCCTGTATTGGTGACATTGATGATGTCATAAGTACAGATCTATCTTACCTTAAGTGATATAATGTTATCACCTCCCTGTATTGGTGACATTGATGATGTCATAAGTACAGATCTATCTTACCTTAAGTGATATAATGTTATCACCTCCCTGTATTGGTGACATTGATGATGTCATAAGTACAGATCTACCTTACCTTAAGTGATATAATGTTATCACCTCCCTGTATTGGTAACATTGATGATGTCATAAGTACAGATCTATCTTACCTTAAGTGATATAATGTTATCACCTCCCTGTATTGGTGACATTGATGATGTCATAAGTACAGATCTACCTTACCTTAAGTGATATAATGTTATCACCTCCCTGTATTGGTGACATTGAGGATGTCATAAGTACAGATCTATCTTACCTTAAGTGATATAATGTTATCACCTCCCTGTATTGGTGACATTGATGATGTCATAAGTACAGATCTATCTTACCTTAAGTGATATAATGTTATCACCTCCCTGTATTGGTGACATTGATGATGTCATAAGTACAGATCTATCTTACCTTAAGTGATATAATGTTATCACCTCCCTGTATTGGTAACATTGATGATGTCATAAGTACAGATCTATCTTACCTTAAGTGATATAATGTTATCACCTCCCTGTATTGGTGACATTGAGGATGTCATAAGTACAGATCTATCTTACCTTAAGTGATATAATGTTATCACCTCCCTGTATTGGTGACATTGATGATGTCATAAGTACAGATCTATCTTACCTTAAGTGATATAATGTTATCACCTCCCTGTATTGGTGACATTGGTGATGTCATAAGTACAGATCTACCTTACCTTAAGTGATATAATGTTATCACCTCCCTGTATTGGTGACATTGATGATGTCATAAGTACAGATCTATCTTACCTTAAGTGATATAATGTTATCACCTCCCTGTATTGGTAACATTGATGATGTCATAAGTACAGATCTATCTTACCTTAAGTGATATAATGTTATCACCTCCCTGTATTGGTGACATTGAGGATGTCATAAGTACAGATCTATCTTACCTTAAGTGATATAATGTTATCACCTCCCTGTATTGGTGACATTGATGATGTCATAAGTACAGATCTATCTTACCTTAAGTGATATAATGTTATCACCTCCCTGTATTGGTGACATTGAATTTGATGATGTCATAAGTATAGATCTGTCTTACCTTGAGTGATATAATGTTATCACCTCCCTGTATTGGTGACATTGAGGATGTCATAAGTACAGATCTATCTTACCTTAAGTGATATAATGTTATCACCTCCCTGTATTGGTGACATTGATGATGTCATAAGTACAGATCTATCTTACCTTAAGTGATATAATGTTATCACCTCCCTGTATTGGTGACATTGGTGATGTCATAAGTACAGATCTGTCTTCATCATCTGTACTGCTATCGTCACTACTACTACTACTTTCTGATGTAGGACTAGGAGACCCTGCGGTATTCTTACGCTCTGCTGCTATCTTCTGAAAACCTTTCCTACAATATATAGAGAGAATTAGGGACGTTAATATAGAGTTTGAATTAGAGTAGAATAGAATAAGTTACTGTTGTGGTGAATCTTACTTTTGAAAAAAAAAGCAACTGCAATGCGAAATCAGAAATCAAATATTCCAGCATCTTTAGTACTCATTACATGCAAAAGTATACCATGCAGTCACAGTTCTGTGGTATGGCTAAAAATCCTACATTTCTGTTATCAGACCCCTGATTGATGTTTTAGTCATCATCATCATCAAAATAAATATACACTTATTGCTTACAATTAGAAAACTGAGAATCAGACGTGAAAACATACTGTATGCCAACAGACTAAATGATGAACAGACAGACAGACAGACAGACAGACAGACAAACAGACAGACAGACAGACAGACAGACAGACAGACAGACAGACAGACAGACAGACAATCAATGACAGTCAGTTGGGCAAAATACACAACACTGATAGATGGAATAGATAACATGCAGGCTGACAGCTAGCCAATATACATCCATGCACACAAAATGGAAAACTTACACCAACTTGGATATTTTTTGGCTGGGGTCCAAACCATGTCTTGGCTTTGTGCCATATTCCATCCAGGCTACATCCTGTTCTAATGTTTATTTGATAAGAAATTTGATCTTGTTGGGCCTACGTATTTCTTTGCATCAACTGTGAGTATCTCACTGTAATCCGTAAGATGGCAAAATTTCAGTTTTCACTGCAAGTAGCTGTGTTCTTTCTCATTAACATCTGGCTAGTACTTGTTAGTAGTCAACCAACTGTACATCAAGACTCCCAATGCCTTGACTATAATGATTTGTGTAACAGAGAAGATACATGTGTCTATGTACTGTCAGCACCATCACACAGAGGTCAACAATGTCCACCACTCAGCCAGACTGTGCTACACCTTACAGAGGTCAAAGGTCAACTAGAAGACCAACAAGACTTGAACCAACAACAGGAAGAGATGATATTTAATTTACATGAACTTGTACAGGAGAAGATGTCAATACTTGACCTACAACAAAATCAAATTACCAATTTGGAAGAAATGTTGCAAGACATACAAGCTCAGATATCTGGTAAACTCACTGTAAATATTATTTAGTGTTTTCCAAACAGAAACACTTGTTCATGAAAAGTGACCTTGATACATGTAATATGACAACTGGCGTTATACTGATACCACACACTAAGAATGTATTTCATTTTCTTTTTACTTGTCTGCTCTATCTGTAGTTATTGAGTTCAAAAGTTCAACTAGTTCCACATCAAAGTGGTCTTCCTCACAAGGAGAGAAGGTTTTTTCTGTCAAATTTCTGAAATTTTATACTATATATGCCTTTGTAATGTCAACTACATGTTTATTGGACAGTGTACTAAGCACTAATATTGCCATCAACCGACATAAAACTCGTCTTGTATTTAATAAATATGTCAAATCAAAACTCATGTCTGCTATTTCAGTGCTTATACTTAAAAACATCAGCTGCTTGAAATTTACCAAATTAGTGAAAAATGAGGACAAAATGATAGCAAAATTGCAGTATTTCAAGGGAATTTCGATACCGTGATTTAATTGTCATGTTTCTAGTCTTTTATTGTAACATTGACTGACTAAATTAAAATTATCTAATTCTACTATTTTCATTTTGGTATTTCTCTAGATTCATCACCCACTGACCAACAAGATGGGGTTGTCATGACACCAACTCCAAAGTATTTTGAACAACACCAAGAATTAAATTCATTAGATGGAGCTCTTACTCATACCACAGATGCTGAACATTTCATGATAAATAACATACATTACATATGTCTTGTTTATCAATACAATACCTACATTTTAAAATATGCTAATGGTTTATTCACTCCTTACCAAAGTGGACTGTATGGTAGTCCTTATGGTGATACCGAGTACTTTGACCTAGGAGGTCAGCATTTCTTGGCAACAAGTAAATATGATCACAGTTCTACAACTACCCTGAGCATCTATAAATGGAATGGTGCAGTATTTGAAGAATACCAGGTCATGACTTATGATATAAACTATGTCAAATGGAAATACTTTTCAGCTGTAACAGTGGAAGGTTTAACACACTTCCTAGTGTTAGCAGTCTACTATCATACCACAGCTGAAGGTAACCAACATGAAACTGATAGTTATGTCTATAAATGGAACGGCAACACCTTCATTCATTTCCAAAGTATATCAACACATGGAGCATATGATACTACAGCCTTCACAATCAATGGTCATGTCTACATTGGCTTTGCAAGTACTCAACAAGACAAGGTCTCATCGATCTTTAAACTTGACAACGATGGAGAATCTTTCACACTCTACCAAACATTACCATTTATGGGTTTCTCAAGCATTCTGGAAAGTTTCAAGATGCAGACATCACAGTATCTCATACAGACATTTGTTACCAAATCAAACTCCATCATGATATACAAATGGAATAATGTTGTCAATAACTTCCAGTTTCATCAACAATTTCGTATCATTGGTAAAGATGCATGTCCATTTCAATTTGGTAATGATCACTTTTTATTGATTGTACGTTGGCAGGAGGACTCCATATTGTACAAGCTACAAGATGATTTGTTTGTTGAATATCAGACGTTATCACAGGGAGTGTCTTGTACTGTTTTTACTCAGCAAAGTAAAGCTGTTCTTGTTATTGATAAGTTAGTGTATCAACTTGAATGAGTAAAGTAAAGTTATCCTAAGTAAATGGAACTTCTCCAAATGTAAAATAGGAAAGCTAAATCGGTTGAAACATTCAAGTCAGATATATTTGTTTACAAATATTTAGGACATATTGTACTTTAGGTCATATTGTACAGTAATCAATATGGTTTGATTTGAAGTGTGTTTCAATTTATACAAATTCTTATGCCATACATTTTATTCGGTATTGTGGTAGTTTTAAAATGTTTGTAAAATGTTTGTAAGGTCTTTCTTTTCATTTTCACTGTTTAACCCTTCCATAGATGTTTATTCTCTTTTTGAGTTTTATAAAGTGCATTGGGGCTGTTGCGTAATGCGCTGATAGGAATTTACTATCATTATTATAATTGATAAGTTGGTGTAACAACTTGAATGAGAAAACCCACTTCTAAATACAAAAAAAGGCATAATTATATTATCTAGAAAGCCCCCAGGTTATATCCATCTTCAGTTGTTATTTTATATTAGTCACAGGATCATAACTAATCAATCAAGTGTCGTCATATTGAGTCAATATTGTAATTCTCTGTAGACTGAAGGAGTATGTAATGTTACCCCACCCTTGGTCTTGACAAAAGTTGGTAAATACTTGAGGGTTCGAGGCTGATAAGGCATACCTTACACACTTCACTTAATAAATTACTTTTGGATTTTATCTTTCACTCTTATTAGTCTACTCTCTTATAGTCGGGTTATTCAACTTTTATTCATTTTTTTTCAGTCTTTATATTAAAAAACACAAAAACATTTTTTTTGTCTCCTTTTTAGGAGCATATATTGAAACTTAATTTCAAGTTGTATTTTATATGCATCATCATGACAATAAACTTTATGTATTTTGTGATCATTACCCTTCTTCAAACATCACAGCTGATATCTCTATGTAGTTGGATTTGTAGTTATCATAATTATTTTTCTCTTGAAATATGAAATAATTTTGTATTCAAAATTCACATTTTGTGCTGCATTCTTCATAACTTTCTGATTGTACAGTGATGTCAATGAAATACTGCCTTTACAGACCAGTATGAATACAGTTAATAAATCCTGTAGGACAGTTATGTAAGTTTGTGTATGTGGTGACCTTTGACATGCAAGAGCAAGTGGTAATTTTTGAGATATAATACCCAGTCAGTCAGACACAGACAGACAGACAGACAGACAGACAGACAGACAGACAGACAGATGGACATTCAGACAGCCACAGACAGACAGACAGACAGAGACAGACATACAGACAGACAGACAGACAGACAGACAGACAGACAGACAGACAGACAGACAGACAGACAGACAGACAGACAGACAGACAGACAGACAGCTCCCCTTATGTAAGAAGACATTCATATTACTAGATATGTTTAAAAACAACTCACCCTGACTCTTTTCTACGACCAGGTTGTACTCTGACAGTAAATGGACTATAATTCACAGCAAACTTTGGCATGAAATCTCTACAAATCAAATCAAAATCTAATCAGTAATGGCACACTCAACTGTCAATGCAGAAGAGTTCAACTTGTCATATTAGTTTCTGTTATGTCTTTTGGTCACACCTCAAGTTATTTGAGTTAAAATCCAAATTTACATGAATGTTATCTTCAGTTAATACCTTAAAGCAATAAACCACCCCTGGGGATAATATACCCCAAAGTTTTGACCAGTTGACTCCATATATGCATTCACATGACATGTAGTAGTACACTACAAACTTTAGATATAAATTATAATACAGTATAAATAGTAAATGGTAAAGCTGACTTACTTGATGGAATGTGGCATGCTGAAATGATACAAATCAGCAAAATAAGTGAGTTGATAGGGTCGATAGTAATCAATGTATGGATCAACTCTCTCATCACCTAGGCAACCAACTATTACACCATCACCATTTATGGACTTTGCTGATTCATCATAAGGATATGGCAGTGCTTGTAATGTATGTAGATCATACCATTCTGTGTAGCTGTAATCACAATCATTTATGAATTTAAAAGATACTTTTAAAAGATACCGTGAAATGCTGCAAAACCACAAGTTAAAACTCTACAACTGTATCGGCACACACAGCAAAGTCCTACACATCTGTTGACATGCAAAGCAACACCGTGAAACTCAGCAAAACCACACAAGGTAAAACTCTACAACTGTATCGGCACACACAGCAAAGCCCTACACATCTGTTGACATGCAAAGCAACACCGTGAAACGCTGCAATACCACACAAGTTAAAACTCTACAAATGTATCGGCACCACACAGCAAAGTCCTACACATCTGTCAACATGTAAAGCAACACCGTAAAACTCTGCAAAACCACAAGGTAAAACTCTACAACTGTATCAGCACACAAAGTAACATCCTAGCACTTGTATACTAATACACAAAATTACCATGGTTACTATATGTTTAAAGGCCCATGATTCACTCCCAGGTTCTAGTATTCCTGTTATTTTACCAGTGGCACCCATAGGATTAGATATTGTCATTCTTTTTGCTCTGGACCATTTTTTTTCACACCTATATGTTAACCCTAATCTGACCTGGGCTTTTAAGTAATGTAATTAACAATTTATACATATTCCTACCATGGTCTTTTCCGAGGTACAAGTGACGTAGTGTCTGAGTGATGTAGGTAATAATCCGTTGGCAAATCCCACAATGGTGGCTTGTTTTCTCTAGGTTCAAACACACCCAGGAATAGATTAAGACAACTTTGCTTCTCAGAGTCTGTTGATAGAACAATCATATCATGGTGATTAGTAAGTACAGCAAATCTTATCTACTTTTAGATTCAGATATGAACTGAAAGTACATGTACTCACATAGATTAGATTTTCAAGAGAGATGACATAATTGAGACAACAGTAATGCTAATTGTGTTAATCACTACTTAAGTACTAGCATTGTTGTGACAAAGTTTGCATAATATCTCTACACTGAGTGGTCTAAGGTGATATTCTTACCTGAGAATGCATTGCTATAATATCTTGACAATGTCTGCATAATATCTCTGGAATGAGCCGTCCATGGCGATATCTTTCTGTATGTACTAATACTATGTACAAGCTGAGATCCTCCATATTGTAATGCCAATGTATCTCCATGATCTTCATATAAATCTTCTAGTATCCTGTCAAAAAGCAAAGTTGAAAATATAGAAGTAGACAATTAAGTCTATTTATGACTGAGTTTAATATTGTGATTCTCCTATGACAAATAGGTCCATCATTCATTCAATTTTGATCGTTGTCATAAACCACAGCCTCTTTTACAGCACTGCCCATGATGAATTGTTAAGAGGCCGTGCTTGATATTTGGCAGTGTCGCGGAAGAAATATCACCCCTGGTTTGCAAGAATGAATTTTGAAAACTGAAGTAAAACAGTACATATGCTCAGAAACATGTGACACATTTGTGCAAGGCCCTTCCTAGCATTGCTCATTTGGGCTAAGATTCTGAAATGACATCAAGTATGGAAACAACTGTATTAATAATACTAACCTGACTGCATCTGAGTCAAAATCAACATCCGGTTTGTCAATCACCCCAAGTGCATACAACTATATGCGTACATTGACAAAAAGAAACAAAATTGATATGTTTCATTAAAGTGTATGAAAATATCATGATAGTTAGTCTGTGGTGATATTCATAGGACATTTTCTAAAGGTTGTTCATGCCTTCATAGTTTTTTGTAAACTAAACACACATCTCACAGAGAGGGCAAGACAAAGAAGTCTTTTGTTTCTTTTGCCTGCACAGGGAAAATTGCCAGTGCATTGAAGCATGAAGGAATGCATATAACACCCTCTCTGGATAGAATCTGAAATAATTGCAATGTGTTATAAAAGGTACAACTACTAGGGCTTTACTTCAGTTTTGTGATAAAATCACACAAACTACACTATATGTGCTCTGTACATCTCAGTTAATTACTTTCCACACCTTTCCTGGTCCAAGGCATCTCAAAGTTAATACTTTCCACATCTGTCCTGGTCCAAGGCACCACACACACATTCAGTTGCACACTTCAGTATAATTACCTGATATCCAAAGACACATTTCCCGATTGCAAACTGTGCAGTGTTTGTTCTGTCCAGACAGTCCACACAATTAGTCCTAGCTACACCACCCTGATGGTATAAAGAATTTCATTGGTTCAGACAATGCTATATCACCCTGATGGTACAAAGACATTCATTGGTTCAGACAATGTTATAATCACCCTGATTGAACAAAATCATTGGGTCTGCCAAAACTACATCTCTCTGACCATTAATTGTCAAAAGAACTTGTTTGCATGGTCTCATTTTGTTCACATGACAATTTATCATTCACTTCAGATTTTCATGTGACAAAAAAACAAATGTTCATATGTTGAAATAACTACAAGTGTTAATTTGAATATCTTCATTCACTGCACACAGTTGTCAACAAAAGTTCATATCGGCAACAAGCAGTACAAGTGTAACCCTTTGTTACCACTAGAGGGCACTATTCACAAGCCAAGGATGCCATCATTACATGACACTATGTTTGATATCATTGCTTACCTGTTTACATATCGGTATGTCTGGTTCATTTCTGATAGACAAAACTGATGCACACCTGGTAAAAAAATAACAAACAGATATAGCTGAACAGATTAACACAAATGAAATTTATCATGTTTATACGGGTAATCATTTTTTCATTGAACTGGATGTTTCATGAACTGCATACAAAACAATTGAGTACTGTCCCTAACTAATTGTATGCTTTGTATGTGTCAAAAGAAATTTAAAGTTTGGAGTACATTTTGGTTATCATGTAGATCACCTTAAACACATTTATCAGGTTGGTAAACATAGCAATAATATGTTGGTGTACCACAACCAAGGGGTCTTATTACTTACGAGTAATGTTTCACCATTTCAGGTCAACAGACCTTGTCAAACTGCCTCGTGGTAAAGCCAGCAAACAGACAGTTTGACAAAGCATGTAGACCTGAACAGGTGAAATGTTACTGATAAGTAATAAAAACCCTTGGTCTTAGTACAACAACATATTATTATCATGTATATCAAGTATAAGGACTCACAACATATGAAGTGCTGGAGTATGTGTATGTTTTGAGTATTATGTATACTTACTTGTCTCCCCTCAATAATGTACATCTCATCCCTGGACCAGAATGGAAGAATCCTGTTCTCTTGATAACACTGAGGGCGATGTCAGCAAGACGTGCCATTACATTCACATTTTTACTAAAGAAAAGAAATGTGATAATGCAAATTATGTAACCAACAAAACATATTTATACAACATTAGCTAAAAAATCATCTTTGTCCATTAATGATTTATATTGCATAAATAAACATTCAAAGAGATATTTTTGAAATACAACAGATTTGATAAAACTGTACTAGATATGGGTAAAATTGAGAAATTATTGGCTATGAGTATTCTGAACAAACTCCTACTGGAAGGATTGTATGAATCTGGTGAAATCAGACATTAGAAAAACTTACTTTTTAGTAAATCTTGCCATATCCCATGCAATATATGAAATAGCAAAGTGTGGTGGTAGGAACTGATTCAGTGTCTTTACTGCTGATTCTAATTCTTCACTTAGTATACTCTCATGACGTCTCTTTTCACGTTTCTGTCAATCATAATAGATTAAAAAGATTAACAAGTCATTTATCACTTTTACAGTACAGATTAGTAAAAGAAGTGTCAATGTCATCATTATAAAAATTACAAGTGATAATGTCAGTTCTTGTTTTAAAAAATATTCACAACATAAACAATATATGGTGGTTACTGAGACAAGAAATAGTTTTTATCTCTTGTCTTGATGTGGTTTCTAAATAATTACAGTTTCTTGCCTTTTTTCATTTTGTGATGAATCTATTGTATGGAATATATGTGAATAAAATTAGTTGGGATAGCAATGCAATACAAATTTTTGTTTTTCTTCATAATTGAGATGAACGAAATTGAGAATAGACATCTGATATAGTTGCATTGAACACACTTCCCTTCATCAATATTAAGATTTTTTATCACACATGATGTATGTATAGACTTATTTGTTATCATAGTGTCATTTACTAAGTCAGCTTTGGCATTTACTATTTATATTATATCTAAAGTTTGTAATATACTATTACATGTCATAGGAGTGCATATATGGAGTCAACTGGTCAAAACTTTGGGGTATATTATCCCCAGGGGTGGTTTACAGAATAACATATTTTTTTCTTACCTTCACTAGATTGATAATAATGATTGGCGCACCATATCTGTCCATGACTTCACTGAAATGATTACCAGCTATTACTGCATATGGATCACTTATATCCACTGAAAATAAACAATTTCAGTTATTTGACCAAAAATCACCGATTTTAAAACAAAACTTGCATCCAAAGGATCAGGTTGCATTGACTACTTCTCTACTCAGTATACAACAAAATAAACATCACATTTAAATATTATGACCAAACCACTTAGTGTGATTTCTGAATTGAACTCTTCCACCTAACATTGTCAAATCAAAGTGCAGGACCATAAAGTATATGTCAGCAAAATCATATTTTTACCCTCGTTTGCATATAATTTGGAGGTTACATGTCAAATGTGATTGGTGGTTTGGACATCACCTGTAAAACTGATTACTCAAATGTGATTGGTGGTTTGAATATCACATGTGTGTAAATTTTAACTGATTGCTCAAATGTGATTAGTGGTTTGAGTATCACTTGTGAATGTTAAATGCTTACTCACATGTGATTGGTGGCTTAGGTACCATGTTTGAGATGTCCTGTGACCACATTCCTGGAACTGATCCTCTGAGTTGAGTGTATGCTGAATAGCGCCCTCTAGTGGGAGACATTACAGATGCATCATGTACTATTTGTTCAGTTTCCACTTCATTGGCAACCTGGCCCTGGATATAATGTACAACAATCATTAAAGACTGATGTATCTATGGAAACTACTTTGCTTTGAGAAAATAATGTCAAAATGAAAATGCATGTGTTGGTAAACCATTGTAGCAAGGTAAATATTTGCTCCAAATGCAAACTTGAAAATTGTCATCCAAAATTTTCAACTGCATGCTTCAATCTTTGCTGAAAATTTCACATAACAATTTTGGAGTTTGTGTTTGGAACAAAGTTTCCAGAAACCAGGTTCTAAAAAAGTTGGCATAGAAGGTTCCTACCTCTGAATTAGCTCCTCTTTTCAGAAATCTGGTTCCAGCAAATTGAGTAGACCTCCTGGCAATCAGAGTCAAATACACTGATTTCCCATATATACAAATATCTAAACATTGTTGAGGACTATGTTGTTATAAATTTGAAATCAAAACTCCAACAGTTCACAAATATTTATGTGAATGGTTTAAAAATAACAAGATATTAATGTAACATCAAAGTGCCTCTGCATAGAAATACAAGTTGGATTAAGATGACTCTGATTATGCTGGATGACTTTCACTGTGTCACACACTCACACAGCTCATACAGTACCTATGAAATTGCTGTTTTAGAAAGTATTACAGATTTTGTATCTCCTAATGTTGCACTACAGTATCATACAGGAAAGTAATCTGTCACTGTATTTTTGAAAATAGTTACATTTCGATGGTATTGGTGAAAATGTTGGCATGATACATGTTAAGTGTTGAGATACTGACCCAGGATTGAAAATGCATGCAAAAAGTCAGTCAATGCAGATTGGACAAAAACACGTCCTTTATACATATAACAATTTATAATATTGTCAGCCCTTACATGTTAAATGTATGACAATGTGATATTTAACAATGTGATATTGTCCACATAAAATGACTGAATTTACTATGACTGCAGTAGCATGCATATGACAATGTTATATTTACATTGGTTTAGAACACTGGCTGACAGACAAAATGGCCGACTTCATTTGACTTTGCATAACATGGTCATCTCATCAAAGTGTTAAAGTGTAGGTTTAATTTAATCAGAAAGCACACTATAAAAACAACAAAATGAATGTTGCTGGTTTTTAATAAAAAGGGATACTTGATTGGCCCATAAAACCATGAATAATATAGGTTATCCAATCAGATTGTACCACATTCTCAAAGCCTTTCAACAGGTGTGAATTCCATACATACTTGTAGTTAGGATGACTATAAATACCCAATTTAGCACTTCCTGTTATATAAAAGACAAAAAAAAGGAATTTCACTACAACTTTCAACACAAACACTACACTGTCATTAGTCATGGTTTGATACGGGTGAGATATGGAGAGTACACAAATACTGAGTTCAAATCAAGTTCAAATCAAATTGAAGGGTTGTAGTGGTCATGACAACCACACAACCATGAAAATTAAAACATTGACATAAGCAACAAGTTTGTGGGGATGGGGGGTGGGAGTGGGTGGGGGGGGGGGGGGGTTGGACAAATCTTACACGAGTTCAAAATATCCAGTACATATTTTTAAGGATGTTTTCTTGATAAATGGGGACACCATGACTCTCTAGTATACATAAATAATAAGTTGACAAGTGCACAGACTTACCAGGTTGTTGGACACTATCTATATTCTGTGGTTTACAAAAATTGTACTGGAGACTATGAGTTAGGTCATAACTGTAACTGAAATACAAATAATACATATACACTAATGTCAGACAAAATATGGGACTCAAATCAAACATTATTAATGAATTTTAAGTGATATATTTGTAAATATGTGACAAAATATTGTTTACAAACACCATACACTCACATAGCGGAGGGTCTATGCAAAGCACACACATAACAATCAGAAGGTCTACAGCATATTTCTGTCTTTTGGTTGACTCTTAAAAATCCATCTCTTTAAAGTTATTGAACACATTACAGCCTTGAAAGATTGTAAAAGGTTACACAATAAATACAAACACAAACAAAATAATACAAATCTGATATATTTTGAAATTAGTTGTTTTTTTTCAGCCTCTAGGAATGGTTAGCTTTCTTTGATATTCATAGAAAGGACAAACAGTGATTTTATCTTCTATTTTGGTAATCACTTTACACAGGTTATATAATGTACATGTACAATGAAAATCAACCAAGCTGCAAACAAGGAATGGACAAAAGTGTTTGTTTTTTTGAAGGAGACATAATTGTCAAGAGTCTCCCATCAAAACATTGTAAATTCAATCACTGAAGACAAGAATGATGTCTCATTATATTTTGTAATCATTTACACGATGAAATTATTGTTTGTTTAAATTGCTTTATTTGGGTTCTAGTCTGAGTATAGGAATGTTTGCTAAAATGTTCTAATTGTCAGCAATTATCTCCTGAACCACTACTAAATTCATTCTATTGATTAATTTACAAATAACTGTAGCAGTTCACTGGATGGAGGGTCTATGTTTAAACCAAGTAAAACTATATGTTGTTGAAACTTTTAAACATAACTATGGCAGTTTAAAGTTTAACTATATGTTGTTGTAACTTACCTGAAGTAGAAATTACTGGATAAGTCTACACTCTGAAATACTTTCACATATCTGACAAAATAGAAATCATCAAAAGATGAATGACTGTAACACTCTCTATAGTCAACCTGATATGACCTTGACCTTCAAGGTCAAGGTTCAATTAACAATACAAACATAAAAAGATTATATCTGATAATATATGGGTACTAGACACTTGAATTTACTTCAATCTATGTATTACATACCCTATGCTATTGTACAAATAGTGGATATTTTCAGACAATCCAAAAATCAGAACACATTTCCACCCCACCACCCCACCCCACCCCCATCCTCACTGAGGGTTGTACCCTTTGGAGACCAAAGCCATAGAGCTGAAATCATACCAGATATAATATAGAATGCATGAGAAGATGATGTTTACTCCATAGTTAACTGTAATGTAAATATATTCTTAATTGTATAAAAACACTATTAGAATACAATACCTTGATTCGTCACTGTGTGCTTGTCTGACTGTATCATTTGGTATATATATCATACTAGTATCTTCTACTTTGTAAATGTTATGTCCTCCAATCACAGCATTCCTATTAAAAGACAAAATATGTAAATTTGATGCCCTCCAATCACAGCATTCCTAGTAAAAGACAAAACATGTCAACTTGATGTCTTCCAATCTGACCCAGTAATTTTCTACTTTAAGTCATTCAAAAAATTCACACTTCACTACAACATCCATGAACATTAGTTTAATTGTAACAGTATAACTTAATGTTTTCTTTGCACATGCAAGTTATCGTAATATTCCTTACCTTCTTCTTTTAGTGATAAGAATAATATAGTAACCTTCAAGGAATCGTACAAATCCTGTCAGAATAGAAAGAAAAGTACTGTTTGAAAAAAATACACCATACACTAATTATACTTATATGATTCAATTTTTATTGAAATAAAAAAGCAGCCATTAATTTTTTTTCACTTGAAATATGAGGTTCATTGTCAGCAGTAATTATTTAGGTTGGGTTGCCATGACAACAAGGTTGGTTAGGATGTCATTAGAACACCTACATCTCTGCAATAGCCTAAAGGGAACTTTGTATTCTATATCCACAAGACACAATGCAAGTCATTCTGATTGGTCCTCTTTCAATGACTTTGACTGTGTACTTACCAACAATTCCAAATGGTGACACAGTGTACTTACCCACAATTCCAAATGGTGACACAGTGTACTTACCCACATTTCCAAATGCTGACACAGTGTACTTACCCACAATTCCAAATACTGACACAGTGTACTTACCCACAATTTCAAAAGTTGGTACAGTACATTTACCCACAATTCCAAACGTTGACACTGCACTTACCCACAATTCCAAATACTGACACAGTGTACTTACCCACAATTCCAAATGCTGACACTGCACTTACCCACAATTCCAAATGCTGACATAGTGTACTTACCCACAATTCCAAATGCTGACACTGCACTTACCCACAATTCCAAATGCTGACAGTGTACTTACCAACAATTCCAAATGCTGACACAGTACACTTACCAACAATTCCAAATGATAGCAATGCACTTACCCACAATTCCAAATGCTGACACAGTGTACTTACCCACAATGCCAAATGCTGACACAGTACACTTACCCACAATTCCAAATGCTGACACAGTGCGAGTAAGTCCACTTGGCCCTCTTTGAACTAGTTTAGGTTTGTTGCCTTCATTTATCATTATCAATAAATCTTGTATTTCATTCTGACTGTATTCCATCTAGTAAAATAACAAAAAGGTAACCATGGTGACACTGTACCATAATACAGTATCTTATAAGGGTGGCCATGTTTCTCAAGACCTGACCAACCCTATACATTTGTTTATTCTGGCAAAATAAAATAAAAATCAATGCCCTCTATGGCAGGAGTAGAAAAAATCATAACTCAACTAACTCAATGATTGTCAGATGGCTATCCCACAAGTGTATATCTGAGCAAAAAATTATCATTTATTGCTGAAATTTGATGGATTTGAGAGAGAGAGAGAGAGAGAGAGAGAGAGAGAGAGAGAGAGAGAGAGAGAGAGAGAGAGAGAGAGAGAGAGAGAGAGAGAGAGAGAGAGAGACAGACAGACGCACCCATGCACGGACACACGCAGACAGACAGACAGACACAAACACAGACAGACAGACAGACAGACAGACAGACAGACAGACAGACAGACAGACAGACAGACAGACAGACAGACAGACAGACAGACAGACAGACAGACAGACAGACAGACACACACACACACACACACACACACACACACACACAGTACCAGTAACTAACACATCAACTTACCCGGTCATCGTGTATAATCAAATCTTTTGGTTCAGTTCTGTCAATTTTTAGAACTCGAAATCTAGTCTCTGTGTTATTAGATCCAACAATATAATATCGCTGTCAAACAAACACAAAAAAGATTATAAAATACCGTATGGAGATGGGGAAACAATTATGGAAAGGATAAAATCATTAATCAATTCTTTGTAGAAGACAGTAACTAATATTATGCTAGCAATACTAAACTTATCACTGAGTCATGACATATGTACTGACAATAGTGTCCAACAAATTGCTGGCGATACAAATCAGGTGTATGCTAGGGAGTCTTAAATCCCTAGCTTGATCTATTTTATGGTCTGTCCACTCCTTGTTCTCTTCTCAAGTGTTCTGAACTCTTACTACTATTAATTAAACTGTGTCTCCTGTCATGCATATATTACATTTAGGTGAAATGAACCACACCTTGGTTACACAGCCAACTTCCTGCAGTGCTGTAGTATGACTGCACACAGAAATGAAATTCAATGCTGCACATAGCAATGACAGTCAGCCCTGCATGCAGTGATGACATTCATCACTGCTCGCAACAGCAAAATTCATCACTATATACAGAGAAGAAATTCTGCACCACGTGCAGCAGTGAAATTCAATCAGGACTGATGTAATGCTGAAATTCATTTCTGGACGCAATGCTGAAGTTCATTGTTGATGTGCACAGTGATGAATATCATTGCTGTGTGCAGTACTGATGTGTTGATTTTCATCAGGTGTGTGCAAGTGAAGCAACAGCTGCACTGTGTACTTTATTCCTATGATCTTATGATAATTCTGGAATCTGTGATAAGGTGTGAAAATCTTTGAAATATTTTACTGTCAGTAACGTCGCTGCCATTCAAATTACTGGCAAAGGGTAAAAATGACGATTTTCTTGCCACTGGGTTGAATATAGCACTGAGAAACATATCTACGCTATTCGCTCTTGCGACCATAGATGTAATACATGATATGAAGTGATAATGGCCGACGAGTATCTCTGATGATAGACTTACCGCCTTAGTTTCGTAGAGAACAATCCTCTGAAACGATCCTATCACCGGATTTAACATCATCTTGAATGCAATACGTGAACACCAAATAACTACTACTTTCGGTGGCTGTCACAGCGCCGCGTGACTGTTGGCTATAACACGAAACGAAACGGTCATAATAATAATAGTTATCGAAATGCGGAAGTACCAGTCAAGAGCACACAAATCGAGCCAAACTGATAAAACATAATATCTGTAAATATCCACAACAACAAATGGTTACTAAATTTCAATGGTGTATATTACCTGTCAGCGTTGAGAGGAAACTTTCTGAAATGTTCACTTGTATTTTGTAACGCTACATGTTTGCTTGCTGCTCGCTCGCCATCAATCTGAAGCAATTAGTCAGGAGCCCTCAACGGTCATGATCATCAAATGATAACAAATACGTTGAATCACTGTGGGACTCAGCATTGGCCATGAGCATGGTGAGTGAGTGGGTGGGTGGGTGAGTGAGTGAGTGAGTGAGTAAGTGAGTGGGACAAGGAAGGGTTGAGGGCGCTCAGTAGAACTAACTCCTCATAAACATAAGATAGTCACAGTGGTTTATTACACAAACAAAGAGCAGTTACAAGTGATTTAGAAAAAAACACAACTGACACCAGCTTTTCAAATCATTAGTTTATTACATGGCACCTTGAATGGAAAATATATTTTTAAAAAAGAAAAAAAAAGAGTAAACTAAACACAAATATTTGTAAAAGAAAAAAAGAAGTAAACATTAAACAATAAACAAAAATTTGTAAACAAATATGGCCAATTTCAAGTCCCTGTGGTTGAATGCTGTTCTGCATATGTGCTAGTCTTGGTTACCCAGCCTCTATTGTTTTTCATATGATCTTTGTGTTATTGGTTTCTTCTCATCAGATATACAGCCATTACAAATTGGAAGTTCAGTTTTATATTGTCTTTTTAAGTTGATGTCAGTTTGCTCATCCACTTTTTTCAAAACTTCACACACAATTTTTGCAATTTTATTTATTTTTTTCTCAAATATGTAACAAAAGTTTAGGGTCACAAGTGAAAAACTAGGTGGGGGTTGGGTAACAAGAACCAAACTATTTTTTTTTTAGCTTAGAAAAACTTCAGGGGTCACCATGCAAACTTAATAGTGTGAAATCTTTTCCTATTTGAAATCCAAAATGTTTCTAAATGATGTGTTCTTCCTGGAGGAAAACAAGAAATGAGCGTATCTGTGAACATTTATTGAGAAATAATGATTTTTGAATTTTAGGTAAATTACTCACAATTTTAGTGAATAATCATAAAACCCTTGATTCTACTTTTTATGATTCTAGGAAAACTTCTTTTGTGAATATAAGTGGTCAAATATGGTCAGAATTTAATTTGAAAATAAAAGGTTGACAAACACTAAATATTCTGTAGTTATATCACTATGGATTTATGATTCAGGTGTGATAGGAGGCTGTATCATATACCTATATGCCCAGATCACTTGTTCTTGATGACGTTTAATGCAAAATATCACTTCTGATATATGGGACATTAAATGTCATGATATTCATGTTAAACATCATCAAGAAGCACCTTTCTGATTGGACTAGATGCTGCAATTGCATATGCAAATAAAAACACAATCAAACAAAATGGCAGCCAAGCAACATTATCGAAAATGGTACATCTTTCAAGCAGGAAATTCTGCTTTATATCCACACTCATCCACACTCACACGATATCAGGTTCTGTTGGAGACATCAGAGGTCACTTCAACTTAAAGAATGTTCTCATAAATCTCTTAAATGTCATCGCTTACATAAACAGATGTTGTATATATCTATCAACACGATCATACATCCATTGTACCAATATTAGTTACAACCCACTTCCTATACGCTGAGCTTTTAACATATTACTTATCCTGTGAAATAAAGTATTCTGATTTTTACCACAACCGAAGTCACTCCTCTCTCTCTATCCACCATTCCCCACACTCTGCCTCACAACAACCTGCCCTTCTAATGTGCCTAGCCACAGGTTCATTTATGGCAATACATCAACTCTGTCTATAAATTCATTACAATACTTCAACTGAATTCCTCTTGTATTAAATGCTCACCAGCTCTGACATGACTTGGACCCTTATATGTATATAACTGCATCATAATGAAATGACTGTACACATGCATTCATGCAGTTTCCGCAACATGTCTTTAGCGACTCGTGTAAATGTTGCGGAAACAGCAATCATGATGATACGACAAACAAAGGTAAATACCCTCATAGTAGTAAATTGTACTGAATGGAATATTCATACAGTACGTATAGTCTTTAAATAAAGTGGCCATATGGATGAGGGTTCGTTCTTTATTTTGGATTTTTAAATTTATAAAACAATTTTATCATGGCTTCCTACTTGAAAAATGAATGTAAAATAACATAGACAAAGTCTGTGTTTGGAACTCAATACATTTCAAAATGCTAAAAAATGAATTTAAAAAGTTTGTTATTGTTTACATATATGTACACAAATAACAAAACATTTTACACATTTTATCAGTCTTTTGCAATTGTTTGACTTACAAACAAGGAATTGGATTATGTTATGCTTATTTTACATACATTTTTCAAGTAGGAAGCCATGACAAAATTGTTTTGTAAATAAAAAAATAAATACCCAATTCTAATCTATATGGTCACTTTAAGTTTTGATCTAGACAATATCATTCCATCCGATCTGTACATACTACTGTAACAGTAATATCTACTGCATAATAACCCTCATGGAGTTAATTCCGAGCTCCACAATGATTATTCTACTTACTGTATCCTCATCAGTGATACAAACACTGACAGGACCACTCAGTGGGTCTTTTCCACAGTCAACCACACTGATGAATTTACCCAGTGAGTTGAATTTCTGTAGTCGGCGATTCCAGTAATCACAGACATACACATTATTGTGTTTGTCTGTAGTTAGACCTGTTGGGCCATTGAGCTGACCATCACCACTTCCCTTGGAACCAAAGGAATACAGATAATCACCATTAGCACTGTATACCTTGATAGAATGACTACCAAAATATGACACATACACATTACCCTGACTACTTTCAATGGTGATACCTCTAGGGTCAACAAACTGACCAGCTTTATTTCCCTTACTGCCAAATGACTTGATGTATACACCATTCTGACTGTATATCCGTATACAATGTGATGTTTCATCAACCACATACACTTTACCATTGTATAGACTAATAGCTATACCAGAGGGATACTTAAACAACTCAGATGTCCCAAAGCATCTGATTAATTTACCATTCTCGTCACAGACAACAATCTGGTGATTACCTGTGTCTGTGGTGAAAATGGTACCATCCTCTGATACAGCAGAATATCTAGGTGTGAATGGACTGCTAAAATCAGAGAACTGAATGAATCGTTGATGCTTCCCATGTAAACTGAATAATTGTAACCTATGGTTCCACTCCTCACCCACTATCATACTCCCACTTTTTGTCATGGTTACACCCCTGGGCCTACTGAGCTGCCCATTCCCTGAACCATACCCTCCAAATTTGCATACCACCCCTTTCTGTGGAATGACCTTGACATTGGCAGGTGACCCCTGTACTGGTTTCTTACAAACTGACACTGACACTTGATGATCTCCTTCTATCATCATCAGACTCTTTAATGAGAATGTTCCATCTTTATTGTCTCTTACTGTTATATCTTGCGTCTCCCTGTAAGGTGTCTTCATCTCAGCTTTGATTTCAGGTTTATATCTTGACCCTGTCTGTTTTTTCTTTACATGATGTTTGTCCGTCAATGTTGCATGTATCTTTTCACCAATTCTTCTAAACTTTGGGACATCATTCAGCTCAAACACTTCAGGGATGAGTTGTACAGTTCCAATTGTCTTAGATTGATAGAAGTCATCGTTACTATGGAATTTCATGAAGTCATCCTCCATTGGTCCTGTCTCTGTCTTCATTCTCATCAACTGCCGAGTCTGGGCTACCATACCTTTCCTTGCCGACATCATCTGTGCTGCACTCCCATAATGCATCAGGTGTTCAGCAAACACTATGGTATTGGTCATAGCATTCACTGTCCCATCCAAGCCGCTAAGTTGTGTCGTCAGGTTTGTTATACGTCTGTTGTATTCACCTGTCATCTCTTTCAGCACCATCCTTTCATTCTCATCTATTCTGTTGTTGAACTCATCTTTAATCTTCTGGATGTGTATACTTATTTTCATCAGTTCAGTTTTGTAATGTCTATTCAGCGACTCTGTTCTCTGCTGCACTACAGTTTTGCTGTTGTTAGCTAGTTTTCCTTTCTCCTTCACCTTACCAACAATGTCTGCTAGTTCTTCAGTAAAGTTGGTTGCTGCATCCGTCAAGTAAATACAGCGGTGTTCTGGTCTTGGGTGATCCAGTACAGTGCATTCTAAACATATGATCTGTTCACATGGATCACAGTAGAATTGGACCTGTTTGTCAGGGTGACTGCTACAGTAGATTGGGGATAGTACTGAGGTGGGGTTCTCAACCATTGCTCTCTCATACTCTTCAATGGTCAAGATAAAGTGTGTACGTGTCATCGGTAGAATCTTGTGTGTCTGTGTGCATGCATCACAAAGAAAGACAACACAGTCGATACACCTCACCTTGACTACTCCTTCTTGACACCCTTGGCATTTCTTCTGTTTATGAGCACATGCATCACAAAGGGAGAAGTCACAGTTACATTTCATCGTGACCACTCCTTCTTGACACCCTTGGCATTTCTTTGGTGTACGAGCACATGCATCACAAAGGGAGAAGTCACAGTTACATTTCATCGTGACCACTCCTTCTTGACACCCTTGGCATTTCTTCTGTTTTGCTGATTCCATGTCTTGTTGGTGGAACTCCTGGACCAATTCATTTACCAAGATGTTGTTGGATAGTTCATCTAAGCTGTACCTTTACAGGTCATTTGTGAGAGAGTAAAAGGCCAAGGTATACTTTATCTGCTAGTATGACTAAACGACCAGCTTTCATAAAACCATGAGCTTAAATGGCTTTGA
>NC_135551.1:30968954-31021454 GCF_964340395.1 Glandiceps talaboti | reverse complement strand
ATCAAGAAGAATTCATCCTCAAACAGAGTGTATAACATTGTAACTGTGCAAGACCAAAACATTGAATAAAGTGTGGCTTGCATTTGATCAAAATATTGTAAACAGTTAGGGTTCATCAACAATAGGTGATTTGACAATAGGATTAACTTGTGTGGTATTGTCGAAGTTGCTGATTGGTTGGTTGGTTTGTGTTGTAATGTTACTTGTCACTGATTGGTTGATTTGTGTTGTAATATTACTGGTCACTGATTGGTTGATTTGTTTTGTCATGTCACTTGTCACTGATTGGTTGATTTGTGTTGTAGTATTACTAATTATTGATTGGTTGGTTTGTGGTGTCATCTTATTGATTGGTTGATTTGGGCTGAAATCTTAATTTTACTGAGTGCTGATTGGTCGATTTGGGCTGAAATCTTAATTTTACTGAGTGCTGATTGGTTGATTTGGGCTTAATTTCTTTTATTGATTACTGACTGGCTGATTTGTTGACATATTCTCATAAGTGACTGATTGGTTGACTTATATTGAAGTCTTTTACTGGTTTCTGATTGGTTTATTTATCTTGTCTCACATGATACTGATTGGTTGATTGTTGGTTTCACAGGTGGCTTGTTGGGTGATGTTTCATGTTTTTATACAGTGCTACTAAATCCACGACTTGTTGAGAAGCTTCAATGTGATGTTTGTCTGTGTATTGTTGACTATTGAAATTAGTGTTCTCAAGAAAATATCGATAATTGACCATCATTCCACATGATGCTGTCAGACCACGAGGTGAAATATCTCCCTGCCAGTTGATTCTCCACAGTACAGCACCATTCCTTAGATGAAAATTGGCTGTAAAGTAAAAAAATGAGTGGACATTGATCGAGTCCATGTGTTTATTTGTTTATACGGTAATAATATATGTCAGGTACACCATGAACTAGAGCTCAATGTTCAATTGTGACTGAGGAAATGTGAAGTTAACATATGGCTACAATTAAGAAAATGAAAATTGTTCATTAAGATCAAAAACCCTATCAGGCTATCATATCACTTTCGCTTTTTTGCCCCCTCACATTTTCACCTCTTCATGAGTACTTATAGATAACTTTCTACTCACCTACTGGGTTTAGTGCATAACCCCTTCTCTTTTCTAAGAACAAATAGCGAGCACACAATCTCATGAATGGTTTCTCTAATAAGGTGATGAGTCTTGAAGACTGTGTCCATTCATTTGTAAGTATCAACCTTCTTAACACCTCTAAAGGTTGCATATCAGTTCTACGACTTATGTCCACCACGGCTTTCAGTTCTGAATCACTAAACAGTACACCATTGATATAGTCACCTAGTTAATAAGACCATACAATATAAAGTTATTCAAAAAATCTCTCCGAGCAATCATCAACATTTTCATTCTTTGTAAATCTCTCTTAGCAACCACTGACCTATCAACTCTTTATAAATCTGTCTTAGCAACCATGGACCTATCAACTCTTCTCTTTATAAATCTCTCCTAGAAACCATGGACCTATCAACTCTTTATAAATCTCTCTTAGCAACCACTGACCTATCAACTCTTTATAAATCTCTCTTAGCAACCACTGACCTATCAACTCTTTATAAATCTCTCCTAGCAACCACTGACCTATCAACTCTTTATAAATCTCTCCTAGCAACCACTGACCTATCAACTCTTTATAAATCTCTCCTAGCAACCACTGACCTATCAACTCTTTATAAATCTCTCTTAGCAACCACTGACCTATCAACTCTTTATAAATCTCTCCTAGCAACCACTGACCTATCAACTCTTTATAAATCTCTCCTAGCAACCACTGACCTATCAACTCTTTATAAATCTCTCCTAGCAACCACTGACCTATCAACTCTTTATAAATCTCTCCTAGCAACCACTGACCTATCAACTCTTTATAAATCTCTCCTAGCAACCACTGACCTATCAACTCTTTATAAATCTCTCCTAGCAACCACTGACCTATCAACTCTTTATAAATCTCTCCTAGCAACTACTGACCTATCAACTCTTTATAAATCTCTCTTAGCAACCACTGACCTTTCCAATCTCCATAAATCTATCCTAGCAGCACTGACCTTTCAATTCTTTATAAATCTCTCCTAGCAACCATTCACGGAATCCTGGGATGGGTGAAAGACTTGAGAATTGATCCATCTTAGGGAATTCTGCTATTAATTGTTTGACTACCTGCTTTATAAGGTAATTACCAAGATCCACACCCTGTAAACCTGTGACAGATTTTAGAATAATAAAAAATATTAAAAGAATTATTTAAGCAAATCAAACAAAGAATATATAGATGCAGGTTGTTGCAGTTCACATGATGTGTAAGGTAGCTCTGGAAATGGAACTAGTCATGTAGTTATCAAGCAATAATAAAGAAAATATTATTATCATCATCATTATCATTATTTGTTAAGATAACCTTTAATTCAATAAGTATTCAGATCATATACAAGAATTGTCTCTAATTTTGGCAAATTCATAAATGTTGGATGTGGTAAGCTGCATAGATAAAATGTATGGAGAATACTATAGATTCAAGTGTAGGTGGTTACCATAGATATGAGTTTATTGTGGTTACCATAGATACAAGTGTGAGGTAGTTACTATAGATACAATTCTATCTTGGTTATCATTCCTACCTTTCTGAGTAGATGTAATTGAATAAAATATGGCAGTTTTGGCCTTCTCTGGATCTTCTCCTGATCCATCCATTGCATTCATAGTCTCCGATTCATCTAGACTTCTACTTCTAACAATTGACTATTTGAAAGATGAATACATCTATTGTTTCTTACACTCGACATCACATTTCCTGAATATAATCTGAGAAATATATACTGACACAAATAGTACCATAGAACACACAGACCAAGTTCTACTTGTTTGAAAGGAAAATATGAGATTTATTCCCCCAGGCCTGGTCATTCTACATTACAACAACATGAATCTGTGTCAATGGTTCCACAATACGTGAAATCACCATTATTCTACTCAATTCTCATAAATGTAAGATTGCACAATCAGGCAGAATTATATCACTCCCAAATAAGATATCATGTGTACACTTAAGGTCAAAGGTCATACACACACACACACACACACACACACACACACACACACACACACACACACACACACACATACACATATTCATATATATTTGTATACACTGTCATCTCACCTGTATACTACTGGATATATCCTCTGTCAATGCTGTGTGTAAAACCATAACAGGTTCTCTTGGCATACTATTGTGTGTAAACATAAAACATCGTCGGTATGGCCCAACCCGTCTCTTCAAATCTGCCCAATTACGGACTGGATGCACAGCTTCATATTCACTAATCTATTGAGTGGAGAAATAAATTATATGTCAACAGTAAAATGTTGTAAACAATCCTGAAACAAACTGGTAGGCAAAGCAGGCTGGTGAGAACTGGAGAAATGTGTTCAAACTTCTTGGTACGAGAGATGATCCTTGCCATTGTATTTTGAGCATGTTGTGATAGACACTATAGAACTCTACTAAACTGTTATAAACTGATAGACACTATAGAACTCTACTAAAAACTGTTATAAACTGATAGACACTATAGAACTCTACTAAACTGTTATAAACTGATAGACACTATAGAACTCTACTAAAACTGTTATAAACTGATAGACACTATAGAACTCTACTAAACTGTTATAAACTGATAGACACTATAGAACTCTACTAAACTGTTATAAACTGATAGACACTATAGAACTCTACTAAAACTGTTATAAACTGATGGCATTATAGAACTTGATGATAACAAACTGTAAAATGAAATATTTACCTTCTGCAAAATATCACACGCAGACTGCCATGTTATTCTCTCTAGATTAAGCAGACCAGCTGAAAACCAATGTGATAACATTTCACGCAGTGTGCCATTCATAGATTTCAGGTAGGGGTTGTCATTGAAACTCTGGCTTGATAGCATACTCTAAAATAAAGAACAGATCAGCCACAAGAATTCAAAAAGAATTCAAAAAGAACTTGGAAAAAATGAAACTGCATGTGATAATTTTTATTTAATATGTACTTCATATTATATGAAATCATTAAAGTGGACATTTTCAATGTACTGTATATGGTTACGACACTAATTGAATATTTACAATGAATAGACCTAGTACAACTACTATAAGTATAAACTAGACTACTATCTGAGTGTGTTTACAAGTAATGGTCTCAGTAAGGGGGATTATTTTGATAACGAGTTATCCTTTCTCTTTATTTTTCTACATGCAAAGGACCATTTAAATATATTTAACTGTAAAGAAAACTATTTTCTCTGTAATTCATAATTTGAGATGTACTGAGAGTCCTTGTTCATCTAGAGCTACAACTTGGTAATAACTCAATTAGTGATTAAATAGACTGATTAAAAGTACGTTATTTTACTTAAATATTTCCGAAAGTGTCGACAATACAGCTATAAATGGCTTGATCAGGAAACACTTACATGTAAGAATGATAAAATCTAATGGCATTCATTGTACTCAGTGCGATAGCAATACTTTCTTGAGTGCAAGTTTTGTGATACAACTTACCAGTAGGTCTGCTCTTAAATCTAATGGCATTCATTGGTACACAGTGCTAGTGCGATAGCAATACTTTCTTGTATGTAAGTTTTGAGATACAACTTACCAGTAGATCTGCTCTTAAATCTACCAAGAATTTGACACCACTATTCATTCTACCAATCTGTGAAAACAACTGGCCATACTTTGGTACTAATAACTGACGTAATCTATTCTCTGCTTGTAACAATGCTGCTTCTCCTTTGTTCTTTGAAAGAAATCACATAATAATCAGAAAACAGAATCACAAATAATATCCCAACATGTGGCAATACATCAAGATCATGATATGTTCAAGGGCGGAATACTACTCCAGGATATAAAGGAATATTAATAAACTTTTGGGATTCTGGAAAATCATTTCATTATTTAACACCACATACTTTTTGCACAATTGCCAGAAGCATCAAATTAAACATGTTTTTCCTCTATTGTTTTTGCAGTGATCCAGTGTTGCATCATGGGTATCAGCACACATACATATGTATTTGATGAGCTATGAATATTCATGAATACATATTCAATATCAATATTAATAATGTATAACATTACATGGAGATGCTGTTACAAGCAATTTATCGACAAAACATTGTCAATATTTGCCATTACCATACTTTTTTCTTCTTCTTCTAATTTTTTAAATAAAATCTTACCTGTGCTGTATGTATATTCTCTGATGCTTTGATAATGGCGTCATGGTCCACTGTGAAATCTTTAGCAAGAACTGACAGAAACTCAAATTTTGAAGTTTGTTCTAAACCACTGTAGAAAGTACACAGTTCTTTTGTATGAGACTGTAAAGAAACAAAATGTCTCTTGTAAGGTTAATGAACAAATTGGTAAAACATAGTTACTGTCATTTTATTTAGTCCTACACTGAACTGGTGTCAACCAAATGTACAATATTTTTGTGTTATTGCATTATAATGTAATATATTATGTCATAATTGGGTTGTCGGTGGCTGAGTGGTTAAACCACTTGCCTCTTACCACTGCGGTCAGGGTTCGAACCCCATTCAGGGTTCGATTAAATTTACCACATTGTAAGTAAGAAGAGTGTCGTTCAGTTTGACTTTACCGAACAACGCAGGTTTTCCCCAGGTACTCCGGTTTCCTCCTGCATTAACACTGAACATTGAGGAGGGTCACTTTCTATAGGTGTTAGTCACCTGTGTGACTCATCCTGACTTTATATCAAAAGCTGAATAAATAAATAAATAAATAAATAAACAATATCATAATATTGGACCTCATCACACATAACTTTAATGTCTATTGATTTCAGGAAATGTCCATACCTCGGGAAGTGAGGGCGCTGTCTCTTTAACATTTCCCATAGAGTCTATCATAGCACCTCTCACATCTTTCAGGGTTTGCTGAATTTGTTCATATTGCTGAGAATTCGATGAAAGTCCACTTGCACATGTCATAAGTGGTTTCAAGAAAGTTGAACATACTGTAGCCTGTAAAATGTGACCACTTGCCTGATATGTAAAATATAGATTTACGTAAGACTATTATTAGTATTAAAAAACAAGTAACATTTTGCACATAAAACAACTATCCATGCATGTGTGGTCAGTTTGCTACAATGTCTACCATTGGCAATGCCAACATGTAGCAAACTGACCAAACATACATGATTTTAATTTCATTATATAACTATTTTGGAGGTACAATGTGTACTTAAAGTCTTATGACATAGACTTAAGTCAATCCAGGATAGATGCTGTATGATTCCATGCATGCTTGGTTAGTTTGCTACATGTCAAGTTTACCATTGGCATCTAAAATGGAGTGACTCAGGTCTATATCACAAGTATACCTCAGAAATAGTGAAATTAAAATCATTTTCAAAACTATATTGGCTTACAAGTTGACTCAACCTCTAAATATCACTAACAACTCAGGTGCACTATGCACATGGTCGACTGCATGGCTAAAAATAATCCTACTGGCAAACAGACTAAATTCTAATGTTGGCCATCACATCTCCTGACTTACTCAGTCTGCAAGGAGGACCACTAGTAGTGACTACTATACTTGGTTACATCATAGACCCTCGGGTCTATGGTTAAATGTAAAATGTCGATGGATTGAACGAATGGACTTACGTAATGATCGTTAGATCTATCAGATAAGATCACAGTCACTTGTAAGTTAATATCCTATTCCAGGGTGGTAATATTAATTTATAGTCGAGGATGATCATAATACAAAATAATGACGTTATATACGATATTCAAAAAATACCGTTGCGGGGAATTGCTCCGGAATATATTGTACTATTTTTTAAATATTGTATATACCTAATAACGTTATTATTTTGTATTATGATCATCCTAGACTAGAATATTACCACATTGGAATAGGATATTAGCTCACACGTGACTGTGGATAAGATGTATTTTCGAAAGACACAAACTGTTGTCATGTTTAGTTTAGTTAGGATTAGATATCCAGAGATAATATCATCCCATCAGAATCTGGTGCATATAAACATCCCATCAGAATCTGGTGCAGAAGTGTTGATCAATGTTATTCTTGAATTTTTCGATGTGCATAAGGTTTGTAAATCTTAAAGATATTAGTTAGTACCCATGGTATCTGTAAGTGGGCGTGGTAGGACGTAGATCACATGGCCTCGACTGGGGAAATTAATATGCAAATATAATTGTTTGATTTTTATCAAATCCAGTCATTGCAAAAGCGTGCATATAACGAAATGTTGTGCAAGAGACTGTGCATTTACGATAGTCTTGCTTACCTGTAAGGCATGCACCGTTCTACTAAACATTGGGACCACTTATACGAATAGTACTGTATGATGACACACCATCAGAGACGACAGACAGTTCAAAAGCACCTGATGGTCATCTCAGCTCATCGCCCTCGCTTTGACAATAAAAGTTGAGGGTATCCCTAATTTTACGTCACTTCCTCCAGACTCCACACTGCATAAACATTTCCAACTCATTCTCGCTATTGAAAGGCCGCCTAAGAGCCTGAAACGATACTCTCTGTTTGCTAAAGTAAATGTAAACTTCAGTAGAATTATAATATGGGCGATTTTCATTCTTTGGTGATTGCGCGTCACACTTGAACGTGGTCGTATTTGAGATGTTTGCGTACGAGCCTGAAATGTTGTAATCATTTTGGATGACCGCACAGTAGCCAGCGTGTTGTCTACACCACGGAGTCGGTGTCGATTTTCTTTACCAGACAGGGAATGGGAATATAATAAGCTACACCATGGAAAAGGTTGTCAGAGCGTTTAGATTCAAGATTTGCCACTTGAGACAAGTTCATATGTCACCTTACAGAACGTTAGCTTCTATCGCATTTGAGAGACCAGAGACAAGTTCACCTGTTCTTCAAGTTCAACCCTACAACACTGAATGTAGGCAAAATTCTCGATATTTCACGAATCACTGTGAAGTTCTGTCAGCTCTACTAGGTTGCAATGCACATACAACTCACAGATCTTACACAGTATCACCAAGAAATCGTGGACTGTTGGGAAAGTCGTCCATTTCGACAAACTTTTACCCCCTGCGAGGAATCAGTTTTCTTGGTTTCGGTTCCTCTGAACGAAATGCGTGGCAGCAAGCCGTGTCAGAGGCTGAGAAATTGGTGGGATATCCCACGTCTTTTATGAGTCTACGCTGTCTGCTAAGTGATGAGTTATCCAATGTTGCTATCCAAGTCAGAAAACTCGTTGGAACCAACCACCCTCTCTTAAAAACAGCAAGGTACGAGAACACAATATGATGATTAGATGTTGGCTAAAATAGACCCGTGAGGTCATGTATGGCTAAATATGAAATTTGCATATGTCAGTGATGTGAAAATGATACCAGAACAGTCTCCTTCAATTCATTATATTAGTGATGTGCTTGATTTTGACAAATGAGATAGACAAATTTAAATCACAAGGTATAGAGTGAAATCTGTCAGAGGATGGATATATTGTGAGACTGTGGTCTGAGAGTGAGTGTTACATCATTTAGTTGATTCATGGAGGTATAGGAACACAAGTCCTTCCTACCTCCATTGTTGATTCCATTACTTTTAGTGTAACAGTGTCATGTTGTCTTCATATATGATTTTATATTATAGTATCCGTATGATAGTCAAAGTGGGTCAAAATATGACATACCTTGAAAGACTAAACTCAAAATTATCATCATAGTAGTGTTATATATTTTTTTTATGTCTAGAGCAAGGTTTAATTAGATATCATTCCCTTAGTTTTTGTTTTTGGAAATAAGAGTTACTTATATAAGGGGCTTTAACTCAATGATAAAACCCTTTGGTCACAAGTATTTTTCTGGCATAACAAAAGACATGGTCTCTCCAACAAAAAACATATGCAGAAATTCAAAAGTGTTGTCTGTGACAATTACAACTTGTACTGTCAAGTAACACAAGTAACAACCTCATGTTACCCCCTATTGATATATACATGTACATATAATACCAGTTGATGGCATTAGAGTAAGTCCACATATAACATTTCAAAATTGTCATTCAACAGGACATTTGTGTATGATGGTAGAAACACAATGCAAACCCGTGGATTGATAGTGTTACTGGTATCCAAAGCTGCTGGGCCTACAACATCAACAGTTTTAGACAATAGAGAACAACAAAGCATTGTCAGTGGTATCTATTCAAGGTAAATACTGTCAGTAGAATGGGTTCTGTCAGTCTGTGTGTGTGTGTGTGTGTGTGTGTGTGTGTGTGTGTTGCTCTACCATGTAGGGGTCAGGTTTTTCCATACTTTGCACTTTTAACGAATGATAGACAATTTGTTGCTAAAGTTTACTATTTGCAATAAATTAGAAACAACAAATATATGAAGACTTAATATTCAGGTATCTATACACCAATGTTCTCTGGGTTGAAATTTTTGTTGAGAATACTGTATGGAATTTGACCTTGACTTTGAACTTTAAGGTCAGATTTCAAAATTGTGTTATAAAATCATCATAGATTCTACTTAGCATGGAGATTTTGCAATTTTAATGCACAAGATGCATGTCTGCCACTTTATTTTATGATGTAATTAAATTTGGCAAAATGACATCCATTTTGATTGAAAATTACAGAAGTGCCAACATTGTAGAAACTAAAATTGCTTGCAGACTTGAGTTAGTATGTCTGTGTTAAATTTCTGCTGAAAATATGCAATTTTACTGTGATCTCCAGGCACAACCACATATATAGATGTACCCATATGTGGGGAACTAAGGTATACATAAGACTTCATATATGGTGTGATGCCATTGTATGTTGTGCCACATGGTGAGTTATGTTTTCAATTATCTCTTATACATTCAGTCAGAGAGCCTTGGCAGAGATAACAGAAATGATCCATACTGCATACCTAGTACACAAAGGTGTGGTCAATCTAAAAGATCTACAGCCATCAGATGGACCAGCGAAAGACATGGAATTTGGTAACAAAATGGCAGTTCTAAGTGGTGATTTCCTTTTAGCAAATGCATCCACTGGCCTTGCACAACTTCATAATACAAAGGTATGCAATTATAACTACACCAATTATGTCTGTTACCCTGTCAGTTATGTCTGTTACTAATACACCATTTATGTCTCTAACAATGCACTATGTGTCTGTTACCAATACACCAATTGTGTCTGTTAGCCCTATCTAGCTGTCTGTTACCGTTGCACCAATTATGTCTGTAACCAAGACATGAATTATATCTCTAACCAAGACACTATATGTCTGTTGCGTCAATACCAAATTTGTCTGTTACCAATACACCAATTACATCATATTCAAATAAAAATTCATGTTGGTCAAACACTATCAATAAATTTCTTCCAATCACAAAATAGTAAATTAATACCCAAAGATGCACACATTCTGTCAGTAGGTTGGAGAGACATTGTATGTGTGTTATCTTTACTAGTATTAGTGACACCAATAATGTTTGCTACCTTTACATCATGTGTTGCTGACATAATTTATCCGTAATTCTCATCGACCAGGTTGTTGAGTTGGTATCCAGTGCTATTAGAGACATCATGGAGGCAGAATTCACAGGATATTCAGTACACCAATGTAACACACTTGACAACAATATGAAACTAACAGACTGGGTAGAGTTGGTGTTTTTATCAGCTGGTAGTCTGATAGCCAAGAGTTGTCAAGCAGCTTTACACCTAGCCAATCATAATTCTGATATGCAACAATTGGCATTTGAATATGGTAAATTTATGTCATTATGTCAACAGGTGAGTTTCTGTCACAATATCTATAGATATTAGAAGACAAATATTTACTATCCTTGGACTGAGCAACCTCACTATTTAATAATTACTTTAATTAAAATATTCATCATAAATTTTTTTGACTTACATGGTATATGAGATTCCACTCATTAGCTGCAAGTAGTTGATCGGTGTTTGATTTCCTTCTACGAGGGAGCTATTTGTTTGTACACAATTTAAGCAATACAAAAGGGGATTACGCTGATATATGTGTTTTAAGGGTCATAGTTATTTGCTGCATATAAGGTATTTAGATTAGACCACACCCACAATGGATGATCTGTCAGTCATATACCTCTGGTGCACAGTGTAAACAATTCAAAGACATAGTATACATGTACATATACTAAAACTTTAGAAACCCCCATTATCATTTATCCCTTCAACTGTACTAACAACAACCAATGATTTTTAATGCCAGTAAAGGCAGACAATACCATAGATATTCTTTTACTACAATTAGATATTATTCCCCAATATTTTTCTTTCTTTGCTCAGCCAAGGTAAATGCAAGTGACCTAAGGGGCTAGTGACACTACAAGTCGATAGATGAGTATAGTGACAACCCTTAGGTCGATGAGTATTTTCCAGATGAATAAAGAAAAATATTGGGGAATAATATAATCATACCATCGCCAGTAATATTTTTACAAAAATCGGGGAAAGTATTAGCAATTCTGAGCATTTTGACTCATATTTCGAACACAGCAGAACCAATGACGTAGACATGTATTGTCATGACATAGAATCACCATAGTATATATTCAATATTTTTTGTTGAATCTGGCTTGTCTATGGTATAATAATGGGGGTTTTCTGTACTAAATATTTGTTAGGCTACTTGACTTTAAAAAGAATATTATATAATTTCACTTGTGCCACTTTGACATGTGTTTGTTTTGTGCAGTTATTGACCTGTTTTTTTCTTATATACCCTTACCAGCTATCTACAGATCTCTCACCATTTACAGATAGTTCACATTCTCCTAGTGCACCCCTAAATCTCAATTCAGTACCAGTTATTTTATATTTACAACACCTGGGCAGTAAAGACATCACACACCAGTATTGCAAAGATGACAAAATTGATTTCAAAGCGGTATGTGTATTTTCTTGAAACTTGTCTTTTTTACCGACACTAGCAAAGTTACTAAAGTAACTCTATATAGATTCTCTAACAGATTTTATAGCCTGCCAAAGGTAGGGGCATTGGTTTGAGCAATGGGTCATAAGTAACACAGCGAAAATGTGACATAGGTCACACAGGGAAAGTGGGTCATAGGTCATGCATGATTCTGACTTCCTAAAAAGGGTGACTGGTAATGGTACTTGCTGATAATAGCATGTATGGTTGGGATATTTTCTGACGTCCTCACATACTGCACATTACCATCCACTCTTCTTGTACAAATGCCCATACTGGGGCAGTCTAATACCTGAAGTTATTGCGCACACACACACACACACACACACACAACACACACACACACACACACACACACTGGCAGATATACTTACATTCATCTTGATTTTAAATTAGAAATAAGCTAATTGTAAATTGTGTTTATTTTTCCCACAGCTTTATACTGACATTTTATCAAGTGGTGTGTTGGAACAAGCCAAATCAATGTGTGACAAGTATGGAGAGAAAGCATTACAGGCTATACAGTCATTTCCTGTTAGTGATGCTAGGGGTGCTTTACAAAATATCATACGTGCTATCACTGTCAAATCATAGCTATTCATATGCAAGTCTTTTTCACTACATTTTTGACTGAAATGATGAAGTGTCTGCCTCTCATTTACCAGGACAACATCATTATGGCTACTAAAACAATGTTAACATAATGGTTGCCATGACAACATCATTATAGAGGTTGCCTTATTGGTGATCAAGCCACTATCAATATTCTAGCTGCCAGTAGTGCTATAGTTACCAACCACTTTTTATTGAAAGTTGCAATTTTCCAAAATGTAACTTTTTGCAAGACTTTTTCCGAGAACTGACAATGACACCATGAAATAATCAGTAAAGTTTTTCAAAAATAACAAATAGATTACAAGGATTTGTAATGCAGTGTTTTAATTATTGAGGAAATAAAGCAAATTTTATTATTTTAGAATTGTAAAACTATGTATTCAATTCTTCAAATGAAAATTCATGTGTTGGTAGATCATATTATAAAATTGAACTTTTGTTCCAAACACAAACTTGAAAATTGTACCTGAAATTTTTGACTGCACACTTCAGTCTTTGTCAACAGATTGTCGTTTGACGGCTTTTGTTGGGTGTCCTCATGATTTTCAGTATATGAGGCTGAATCTAAGGCTCAATATGAGACTAGTCTCATATTGTCCTCCAAGGTGAATCTGATTCTGAATCTGAGACTAACTTTATACACATAGTTGGGCAATACAAACTTCCAGGCACTTATGACCCCTCATTACGTTCACATGTCCATAAGGACACATGTGCTGATCATATTTATGTACACACATACACAATAAATGCTGAAATTCCATCAACAACTTCTTTTCACCATAGACCCCTTGGTGGAGGGTCTATGTTTTCACAGATTTATTATTTTATACATTCATGTACACACACACACATACACATAAAATATCTAGTCTCGTACACATATTGATTTATCAATTTGACAACATCTTGTAATATGAACATTGTAGTATTTTGACAATGGATACATTCTTAGGTCTATTCACTTATTATTTATCCATTACCGGTATGTGTACATCTCATTCATATCCACTGTACTAAACTGTGTACACATATTTGACTTTGGTGATATCATTGAAGTGAAATACAGTCCCTGTGATAGAGAGACTGAACTAACTACAATCCCTCTGTGATAGAGAGACTGAACTGACTTGTCTATGGATGCCTAAAAAATAGTTGTATTTCATGTTAGTTATCAAACACTCCAAATGTAAGCTGTATACAGTGGTTTTCATCATCCTCAGTACAAAGTGTTCACTTTATCTAAATGATTGAACTGACTTGTTTATGTTTACAAAACAAAGTTTGTATTTCCCATTGTTTGAAACTCTACAAAATACAAATGTAGGCATCCCGATCACCATCCCTAGCACACATTTTTCACTTCTCTATATCTACAAAATATGTTCTATTTCACTTTTGTTTTAAACACTACACAATATTGTAAGGTATATGCAATGGTATTCATCATCCCCAGCACACATTTTTCACTTCAGTGAAATGAGTGAACTGACATCTCTATGGCTATGAAAGGTTATAAGGTATATTGTATATACAATAGTTTTCACCAACCCTAGTAATCTATACATCAATTACTAATCTGGTAAATATATCTTGCACTATTAGATTGAAATCAATTCAATCAGTAGTTGGCAGTGTTAAAATTATCAAATCATAATGCACTTTTGAAATGCCTTATTTTGATTTCGCAATGTATATATATTTGAATCTTGAAGTCAGTGTATTGGTTAGATGGATTAAGTCAATTCCTATGGTGTCTCTCTTACAAGCAATGCCCCTTTGGACTAGAAATATAGACTGATTCGCCAAGCCTCCAACCTGGATTGTTTCAAAACAAAACTGTAGACTTATTTGTTCACCAAAGCCTATGGTGTGCTTTAGCCATTCAGTACTACTGAACAGAACATTGCTCTGGAATTTGGTGATATTGAAATTTGATTGATTGATTGATTGATTGATTGATTGATTGATTGATGTAATAACTGAGAGTGCATTTTCTTGAAATTAGTGAACTAGCATATATAATGAACTATCTCTCCACACTGGTTCTTTCTTTCCATTTGTAGTCTGTTTAACTTAACAAGTAATAATAACACAGCATATGTATGACGTCCAAGCTGCAATGTAGGTAACTCTGATTTCCGTATGAATGCTCCACCTAAAAAATAAAACGTAGAAGCAGAATTATGATCCACAGCACATAAACAATGTAATATACGATACTATTTACTTGGTGTCAAGAAAAGTAAGAAATTTGGCAAAGTATATATAGCACTGTTCTAATACTGTATAGACAGTAAGATATGTCATAATATCACTCTGCCCTCAAAGGGGTTGACCAATTTATGTATGAAGGGCGCCCTCACACAACATACATTACAGATTATACTTTATGCACTTGGTCTGTTTTGGGCTGAGCGCCAGGTTTAATACTCTCTTTGGTCTTGCCCTAGTCCATATTTCATACCCTTACATACCTGTCACACTTTTGTTATTCATTGAAGATGATATATAAACCAATAGGAAGTTGTTTAATAATTTTTTTACCTACTTTTTTCTCTGGATTTATACCCAGTTTATATCATGTCACTACTAACCCTAGTTCTACTACTACTGCTGCTGCTGCTACTACTACTACTACTACTACTACTACCACTACCACTACTACTACTACTACTACCACTACCACCACTACTACTACCACCACTACTACTACTACTACTACTACCACTACTACTACCACCACTACTACTACCACTACTACTACTACTACTACCACTACCACTACCACTACTACTACTACTACTACTACTACTACTACTACTACTACTACTACTACTACTACTACTACTACTACTATGCTAAACATGTCATCATTTCATATACTAGTAATACATTTTACTTACCCGATCCGTTTTGTTCTAGAACTTCGTTAGTCTTCATAATAATCTCATTCAGTTTTTCTAAAGCCACAATTCTCTGTAAATTATCACTCAGTTCAAGTAGCTCTTCACTGCTGACAGGCAAAATAACTCTAATATAAACAATCAATTAATGAATAGTGTCACTTGATGAGTTACAACTACACTGAAGTCACAAAAATGTCACTGTATACCATAATCATTGATGGCATTACAAGTCCACTATGTGTGGTAACTGTAAATTAATCAATCTGTAAACTGTTTACTGTACAAAGCAAGTAAATAGTCAATCTGTGAACGGTTTACATGGTGCAAGCTGAGGCAGGTTGACGCCTGTTAGAGGTAGAGTGATACCAGTTGGAGGCGAATGGGGGGGGGGGGGGGTGTAGACTTGACATATGGTAAAAGAGATTGATGAATATAAGTTTGATGACAACACTTGGATTTGAAAATAATTAAATATACATACCTAATTCTCACCATTGATTGCTGCTGCTCTTTGGTATGCACAGCTGTGATTGGTTGATTGTAGCTAGATAATGGTGTTTCTATTGGCTGGCTATCAGTGTTGTCCTGGTAACTGTATGTGAAATTTAGTACTGGTGTTTTGGGCATTTCTTTGTCAACTATGTCTGCTGTTGCAGACCTTAAGATAGGTTGCTGTGGAAGTGGCTGGAATGTAAAACGGATAGGTCATTTGAAAGTATGTGTAATTTACAACAAGTCTTCTGTATGTGAAGACACATTCCCCCTAACCCACCCATCACCATCCCTATACCAAGTCAGTTACAACAGATAATGGTTGCTATTCACCCTCACCCCAAATCATACACCAAGTTTGCAGTTGCAATAGATAATGGTTGCTATGGGTATTATAATTCAGAGTTTACATAAGTGTAGATATGGAAGTTCACCTGTATCCTGGATGTCATTTCTGGAGGTTCAGGAGTTGGCATGTCTTCTGGATGTAAGGCTTTGCTGACAAGCGTCACTGGTGAAGGAGTGTGTGTACTTGTCTGACCCAAAGGATGATAACTGATATCACACTCACTTTGTAGTCTGGGTATAGCTGGTGACATCATGGTTGTAGGTTTATCTGTTTAGATTAACACAATTCAGTTGGTGACACTCTGATTACTATACAATATATATGTCATGTACATGTATTTATCTATGCAGAATCTGTTCAGTATACTTTACGTTACATAAACAAGTTTTGGCAGAAAACAAGATTTTCATTCAGACTTCATCCCATAAAATTATGGTGCCATGTATGATGTATGTTACAGTGTTATAGATCATAAATCTATTGTGTATATGAATTCACTGAATGGAGTAAATGTCTGGGGTGAAACCTATTGAATCTTCCATGTACAGATACTTTATTGTTATTAAATGACAGGACAGATAAATATCTAATTTGTGTACAATTTATGACATCAACAGTGATTGGAAAGTGATTTCATTCAGGAATAAATGCAATAGTATCATAATCTCACTACCTTGAGAGAGAAATGACCGTGGCTCCTGATTGGTTTTCAGTTTTCCTATTTGCATAACACCAGGTGTCATAAAGACAGGTGGTACAGGTGAGTCCACTCCAAAACTATCAGACCTACCTGCAAATATGATATGAATACAATTTCAATCAGGAAGTATGTAGTTTTTTACATTCATAATGATGTGTTTCCAGGTTTAAGAATATGATCCTCCAAATTTGGTTTAAATTATAAAATACTGTTGACAGCAGTGTACGGTAATTGATTGGCAGCTATCAACTTGAGGGCACTCAATAAAGTGTATACTGCTGCCAACACTTACTGCAACATAACAGTTCTGATAAAAACAAAGGGCATATGCAATGGTTGGAGTTTGATATCTATCGATGCTAGTTATGCTGTGGCTTCACTAAAATCCACATCAAGAACCAGATCACCACAAAAATCTAATCAATTAGTCATTGTATCAAGACAATCTTTCTACAAGGTTTGTATTATTTTGTAGCTGGTGAATAAACCAATTCAATTCAAAATCCATCCAACATGATGTCATTCTGCTGATAAACAAACAAACAAACAAACAAACAAAAGAGGTGGAAACATTACCAACAACCAACCTCATAACTAAACAGGATCCCTAAATGATAAGACTAGCCTGATATGTGAATAAAAATTTGTTTCCTTATTTCACATAATATATGACTTTGTACAGAGTAATTTGATATTACATCTTTTCTATATACATGTACCTACATATTGTAACTTGTAACATTAAGATATTATATAGCACAGTGTAACTGTTACACAACTCAAATACTTGAAAACTAAACAGTTTCTTCTGAAGACTGTCATCATTATTTTGAAATGACTTCCTTTTTTTTCTGGCGGAGGGGAAGAGGATGACAGAATATATTCAACAGGTGTTTACCTTGAGTCTGGGATGGCTGTTTCTGATTGGTTGGTTGTTTCTTGATCTGTTTAATCCCAGGTGTCACAAATACAGGTGGTATGGGTGAATCAATGTCATATTGTGTAGAGGTTTCTAGAAACAATTGTTAAAATTTTCTTTAAAATCAAGGAAGCAGTTTTGTGACATTGTGCAAGACACGTATAGGCTGCACATCTACCCCTTAACTGTTATTGGCTTGTACATTTTGTATATACAACCACATGACTGCAGGATTCCATATCATTTTCATCAGCAGGAGTTGTCAAGTGGCCTAAGAAAGTTTCATTCAGTTTTAACTTGACCCACACATATAATGCAGGTGTCCCCCTGCACTCTGATTTCCTCCTGCACTAACACTGGACCTATGAATGATTGAAGTTCTTACTGGAATTCTTTGGAGACAAGCGTTTATACTGATATGTTTAAAGAAGTATACAGTATAAATACAAATTATCATAGTCACAAGCAACAACACATAAAATGCAAGACTTGCACACCTACCTTGAGATGACAGAGCCTTTTGATGAACAGTGGTTGGTTTCTTAATTTGTATGATACCAGGTGTCATAAACACAGGTGGAACTGGTGAATCTACACTGGGTTCTACAAGATTACCATATCTAGCTGCAGGTAACATGAAAATGTACAGAAATTTTAATCGCACAAAGCTTGTCAATAAACACTTGAAGTGTGACACAGATGTAAAACACTTCTAAAGTAATGTTCTTTTTGACATTCTCTTACTTGTAAATAGAGGAATGGTGGAACTTACTCCAAATCAATAAGAGCTACTGGGTTCTTGTAAAGTTACAAGGGGGTATAACAAAGAGGGAGGGAGAGAGGGAAGGGGAGGAAAGAGAGAAGGGGAACAGAGTGGTTATGTGGAGAGGATAACAAGGTTGTTGTAAAATGAGGAACAGCAACTAGGAAAAGATTGGAGAGGAGGGAAAGGGTGGATGGAGGGTTCGAGGCAGACAGACAGACAGACAGACAGACAGACAGACAGACAGACAGACAGACAGACAGACAGACAGACAGACAGACAGACAGACAAACAAACAGACAAACAAACAAACAAAGCAAGACAAAAGTATGTGTAGATACCTGGTTTAGGTTGTTTTGGAGTGATAAATCCTGAAGTAGAATGTCCTTTCCATGGTTCTGGTGTATCACTGTTTTTAACATTGTGTTTCACACCATCTTCTGTTGTCCTTGGTCTGTTAAAAATCAAGTAAAATTTATTACTAGATAGGAACTCAGTAATGATAACTACAGGAACTGGTATGTGGTCACACAAAACTTACAGTCATGGCATGTGGCATACAAAGTGGCTAAGATGTGATCATCTTTGATACAAAATCAAGTGAGTTAGGGGCTGTCCCTTTAATAATGTCACACAAGTTCAGAAAGTGAGATTCTTTCATTTGGGAGGTGAGTGAACAGCTTTTTGATTCATCTCAATTTCTACCCTTCATTTACACACATGACGTGCTAGATTTATTAGTCTGTAAGACACAACCGTGTTATTAGCTGTGGTTGAGAAGTCTGATACAGCTGAACAATACATCGTATCTTACAGTCTATTGTCCTACACTTCATACCTAGTATAAGCGTTTGTTTTTTTTACCACTCAGTTACCTGTCAATCATTGTCTCATATGTCAGATAAAGACATCACTCATGTATTACCTCAAGAGAGATATGTTATATGTATCTCCCTGCAAAGTTTAAAGCACTTGTAACATACTTACCTAGTTGAAGTTGGAATAGAATATGTCACATCATCACTGTACATATCTTTGGCACTGGTTTCACTTTTTGTACTATCCAGTCTTGCTAACATCTCTAATGTTGTACGACTCAAACCAAAGTTTTCCAGTTTAGGGGTACCAGCAATATTTTTTGACTTAGCAGGCTCTCCAAGCTGTTCTTTGGCAGGAGTTACATATCTATGACTTAAAGTCAAAGCAATAAATCAATGGTTAGAACTCTTTGTGTACAAAACATTGTAATGATATTACAGTTTACTCTATTATCACGACATTAGCTATGTACATGTACACACACACACACACACACACACAGACAGACAGACAGACAGACAGACAGACAGACAGACAGACAGACAGACAGACAGACAGACAGACAGGCAGGCAGGCAGACAGACAGACAGACAGGCAGGCAGACAGATAGACAGACAGAAACATTCCTTAAGCAACACACATAGACAAACTCGCAGCCTCAGGCTTTTCAATGTTCGTAAATGTTGTGGATCCTGGTAGTTGAAGCCATATAGCTGCTGACAGTATCTCAATCATACATAAACACACAACCAGTGCAATGTCTTTAAAGCCTCTTTATGAACAGGTTTGTCTGAATTTTATTGGAATCATTATAAATTTCATTTTTACAAAGTATACAGCTAGAGATGAAGTGAATGTGTGAGTTGTATACCAATATGTATACCAGTAGTCCATTTTGACATAAACATACATTAGAATGTCACATATTTCTATGATGGACATACTTAAGATTCTATCTGATGTATATGTAAGCTACAGACTTTCTTCTATCAATTTATTTACTTAAATATACATGCGTGATTTGTATAATTATAATGGACACTTTCCTACTAACTTAGTTACATTTGTACAAATAATAATATGGTGGTCATTCCCTCTATGCATGTACACCATGACCACTTCCTCTGTGTGTGTGTGTGTGTGTGTGTGTGTGTGTGTGTGTGTGTGTGTGTGTGTGTGTGCGTGTGTGTGTGCGTGTGTGTATGTGTGCTCGTGTGTGTGCACACACACATGCACGCATGCATGCACACATGCAAGCATGTACATATAGTTATACAAACACACATGTATATCCATCCATCCATCCAGCCAGCCAGCCATCTATCTATCTATCTACCTATCAACATGTATATCTAGGCATACTCACCTAGTTGAAGTTTCAATACAATATGTCATATCATCATCGCATGTATCACAATCTGTGGTACTGGTCTCACTGTTTGTACTACCCAGTCGAGCTAACATCTCTAGTGTTGTACGACTCAAACCAAAGTTTTCCAGTTTAGGGGTACCAGCAGTATTTTTTGACTTGGCATTCTCCTCAATCTGTTCTTTGACAGGAGTTACATATCTATGGTTTTTAGTCAAAGCAATAAATCAATGAATTCTGCTTTGTCATCTATTAAAAACCTCTATTACACATGTAAACAGATACAAACAAGATAGACACTGACACATGCATTCACAGCAAATACTCACCTTCAATCACTAAGTAACAGACAGACAGACAGACAGACAGACAGACAGACAGACATACATACATACATACATACATACATACATACATACATACATACATACATACATACATACATACATACATACATACATACATACATACATACATACATACATACATACATACATACATACATACATACATACATACATACATACATACATACATACATACATACATACATACATACATACATACAGACAGACAGACAGAAAGCCAAACACAGACAGATCATGCAAAAAGGCTGCAAATGAAAGGATACAGTGTATTATCTTCATTATGAGTTGACTGCTGCTGACAACAGTCAATATTTTCTTTGTTGTCTTCTGTCACCAATACTTGTGCAATCTCACAAGATGAAGATGCTTCATTTTCTAGAGGATGTGCATAAAATGTTATTGATGATGAAATTAAATTGTATGCTATGTTTATGACATGACAGTCTATGTTCAGTGTACACACAACTGTCAACTCTCTAACTGTACTGTACACACAACTTCCAACTCTCTAACTGTGTGTACACACAACTGCCAACTCTCTAACTGTATGTACACACAACTGTCAACTCTCTAACTGTATGTACACACAACTGTCAACTCTCTAACTGTATGTACACACAACTGTCAACTATCTAACTGTATGTACACACAACTGTCAACTCTCTAATATGTATATACAACTGTCAACTCTCTATGTATACACAACTGTCAACTCTTTAACTGTATGTACACACAACTGTCAACTCTCTAACTGTATGTACACACAACTGTCAACTCTCTAATATGTATACACAACTGTCAACTCTGTGTATACACAACTGCCAACTCTCTAACTGTATGTACACACAACTGTCAACTTCCTAACTGTATGTACACACAACTGTCAACTCTCTATCTGTATGTACACACAACTGTCAACTCTAACTGTATGTACACACAACTGTCAACTCTCTAACTGTACTGTACACACAACTGTCAACTCTCTGACTGTATGTACACACAATTGTAATCTAATTGTATGTAGCTGTACATACAATAAACTGTCTACTACTAAACCATAGACATTGATCACTCTTCAACATCTATGATTAAATTCTTACCGTTTTTATTGGCTGATTGATATCCATATTTCTGTAGGAATGTTTCCAGTTGTTGATATTTATCCAGATTGGACTGATAGAGTGCCTTGTGTGCAGAAAGAAGTTGATTGAAAGAACTGTGCTCCTTCTTTACTCTATGCATCTTTACTTTAGCTTCACTCTGATATCAAGAGATCAAGTTAATGGTATTTACAGGTTTACATAGTGCCAAGTGTGTGTAGGGGGGAGGGGTGAGTGTTTGTGTTTGTATGTCTATATATCTTTTTCTGTGTATGTATCATTCAAACATGTTTTTCTTCAAGTTTAGAACTTTTATGTATTATGTGGAGTTCAAAAACATATCAATATTTATTTAAAGGGGCACAAGATGAGTTTATACATATTTGGGCATAGCTTTTGCTGCACAGTTAAGGTACTTGCAGTATTGTATATTTACTGAAGCATGCCTAACCACCACTGAATTGACTGAACTCAAACCTGATAATAGATGTAACTCATAACCGATATAATAATGATGTAATTTATCCTACATATCACAAAGTATTACTATGCAATCATCTGTTCTAATAGTGCCAGAAGAGAATCATAATTCTATAGATGACATGCAACAACATCCAGGGACCTCCTTACTGTAACTGGCATCCTGGACGCTAATGAGCTGACAGACCTAATTAATATTCATGACATAATTAGCATAACAATAAATGGTGCTAATTGTTTCAATGTGCCATTCTCCTCAGTTGTGTTTAATACATCTCAGACAACTAAAACTTTTAGTTGTCTTAGGTTTCATGTGTTTTCAATGGCAGGTGTGATAATTAGTATTTATTTTATGCACTTTAAAGTCCAAGGTCAACAGAATGTTTTGTAGTGGATGGTAGTTTTTTTGTCTATTTTAGAAGAATGCAGGATGAGCCGTCCACCACTGCACTATGAGGAGGTCCCTGACCATTAACACTATACTGGTGGGGGCTGTCCACCACTATGAGGAGGTCCCTGAACATTAACACTATACTGGTGGGGCTGTCGTCCACCACTGTGAGGAAGTCCCTGACCATTAACAGACACTATACTGGTGGGGCTGTCCACCACTGTGAGTATACTGGTGGGGGCTGGAATAATTTTTTTCACTTGCATAGAAGGCTTATAAACTCAGCTTGTGCCACTTTAATTACTCAAGTTGGGGATCTGATCATCTCATTTACATGGATGCCACATCATGTACTATATCATAATGAAGTGACATCCACAAATGACAATTAACAATAATTCTATACCTGATAATAACATTATGGCCATGGTTCATAACAATAATTCTATACTACATTTGTAATATAATAATATTATGGCCATGGTTCATAACAATAATTCTATACCTGATAATAATATTATGGCCATGGTTCATAACAATAATTCTATACTACATTTGTAATATAATAATATTATGGCCATGGTTCATAACAATAATTCTATACTACATTTGTAATATAATAACATTATGGCCATGGCTCATAACAATAATTCTATACTACATTTGTAATATAATAATATTATGGCCATGGTTCATAACAATAATTCTATACCTGATAATAACATTATGGCCATGGTTCATAACAATAATTCTATACTACATTTGTAATATAATAATATTATGGCCATGGTTCATAACAATAATTCTATACCTGATAATAATATTATGGCCATGGTTCATAACAATAATTCTATACTACATTTGTAATATAATAACATTATGGCCATGGCTCATAACAATAATTCTATACTACATTTGTAATATAATAATATTATGGCCATGGTTCATAACAATAATTCTATACCTGATAATAACATTATGGCCATGGTTCATAACAATAATTCTATACCTGATAATAATATTATGGCCATGGTTCATAACAATAATTCTATACTACATTTGTAATATAATAATATTATGGCCATGGTTCATAACAATAATTCTATACCTGATAATAACATTATGGCCATGGTTCATAACAATAATTCTATACTACATTTGTAATATAATAATATTATGGCCATGGTTCATAACAATAATTCTATACTACATTTGTAATATAATAATATTATGGCCATGGTTCATAACAATAATTCTATACCTGATAATAACATTATGGCCATGGTTCATAACAATAATTCTATACCTGATAATAATATTATGGCCATGGTTCATAACAATAATTCTATACTACATTTGTAATATAATAATATTATGGCCATGGTTCATAACAATAATTCTATACCTGATAATAACATTATGGCCATGGTTCATAACAATAATTCTATACTACATTTGTAATATAATAATATTATGGCCATGGTTCATAACAATAATTCTATACTACATTTGTAATATAATAATATTATGGCCATGGTTCATAACAATAATTCTATACCTGATAATAATATTATGGCCATGGTTCATAACAATAATTCTATACTACATTTGTAATATAATAACATTATGGCCATGGCTCATAACAATAATTCTATACTACATTTGTAATATAATAATATTATGGCCATGGCTCATAACAATAATTCTATACTACATTTGTAATATAATAATATTATGGCCATGGCTCATAACAATAATTCTATACTACATTTGTAATATAATAATATTATGGCCATGGTTCATAACAATAATTCTATACCTGATAATAATATTATGGCCATGGTTCATAACAATAATTCTATACTACATTTGTAATATAATAATATTATGGCCATGGTTCATAACAATAATTCTATACCTGATAATAATATTATGGCCATGGTTCATAACAATAATTCTATACTACATTTGTAATATAATAATATTATGGCCATGGTTCATAACAATAATTCTATACTACATTTGTAATATAATAATATTATGGCCATGGTTCATAACAATAATTCTATACCTGATAATAACATTATGGCCATGGTTCATAATTACTATTTGAAAAGGGATAGAAATATTGGCTTGAAACAATATTTACAAAATCATATAAAATTAATCTTTCCCAGATACAGTAACAGCTTCTTTAATTATGGTATTTTTAATGGTCTGAGGTGGAACTTAAGTCCCCCTCGGCCCTTCCTTCAAAGAGAAACTTGCATGTAGTTTTTACAAGCAAATATTTTAGTTTATGTGGTGACAGTCTGGCCCAGTCATAACTGCACAAGTACAGTGAATACATGTAAGTTTTCAAGGAAGACATTTTCCACCATTACCACCAACCAACCCCCAACCCCCCACCACCAACAACTACTTAGTTATTTACCTTCACATCTTTGGTTTCTTTTAACATTTCTCTAAGCATTAACTCGGATGACACAACAGAATCTTCTCCTGATGGTGGTGGCTTTTGAAGAACATCTTTCAATGCAACACTTTGTTTTTCTGCATTTACTGCAATTTGTCGAAGGTTAGAGAAAAACGGTTTGTGCTCGGTGTTCATCTTGAATTCTGAAACAAATTAAATATTTCAAATATGGTACCACCGGTTGACAAATTGATTTTCCTATTTGATTGAAAACACAATGTGATACAACATTGAACATACACCAAGTCCATAATCCATTTACGAGAAAGTGACAATACGGTACATTCAATAACGTAAAAATATACCTTATTCAAATGAAAGACACGGCAAGAACTATGTAATGCTGTAATATAATACCAGTATATAAGTAAAAATTAATAAGTAAATAAGAAATTTAGTAATAATTGCGTGTGACACAATATGTACAAACCTATCAAAACGTCATTCTAACAACAAAATTCAAAATGTCCGCGAAATATTATAACCGGACACTTCCAGTGAAATTTGCAAAATCGGTGTAATTGTTATTATCCTTTTTTCTATCACTACAGTTCCAACTAAAAGTATATTTGATAACTTTTAGATTGTTTTGAAAGGTAATTTAATCAAGTAAAAAGAGTCTGCTAAGATATAATTCGCTACATACTGTAAAATCGACGAACGAGGACGCAAAGATTTTGTTAAACTTTGACCTCATTTGAGCTTCGTAACAACAGGTGCATGCTGGGTAGTATAAGCTCAGGTTGTCGACGTAAAGAATATACCTGGAGCTGGAGTGAAAGTCTATCGACAACGGGGGTATATGTATATTAGTTAAAACAACATGACGTGAATCCCTGAGGGGAAAATCAACATATTTTACTTTAAAATAGTATATGAAGACATGAAAGACCAAGGAGAAGACAATCGAGGTAAGTTCAGTATGAATAATTTGATGGTCTTTTGGGTACGACATTAGTAGTAGTACGACAATGACAATCGTACGGATGTGTTGCTCGTAGCTAGCTGTGTCACGTCTATAGCCGGTGTTCCTGTCGACCCACACTAACTCTGTCGATATTTCCAGAACAAGAAGTTAACCAAGGACATTACATACCCAGCCATACGAGAAACAAACTCGTAAACATGAGTAATCGCCAGTAAGGCAAGGGAACCTGTGCGAGTAAGTTTACGATCTGGACCGACCTCGATAAACGTCAAGTTCACACATTCACAACAAGTGAGGACGACAGTCGTTCTCGACTCGACCGCGATCGAATTACAACATGTACAGTACTAAGTCACAGATTTCGAAACATAAGCTTATATTTTACCATTTTAAATCATGGATATCATACCAAGATTCTACAATACCATGTCCGTTGATCATATGCCAGAAATTGGTTCTTCAACGTAATTGAACTGATAATGATGATATATTACATTGTGCCTCAAGTTTTGTGGTATCTCGTTATTAGTCGCCATAATGGGATAATTCGCAAAACATTGTACTAACACAACAAAAAACACCATTAACTTGTAATTAGTTTATGATGATAATACTAGTAACGCTATTAATAGGCATTTTTTAATTTACAAATTTACTTGATGTAGGTTACCAAATCCTAAAGAACAATAGAATATACATAATTTTAATATATGTTGATATAACTTATAAGGCACAGTTGAATAAAACAAGCATTCTTTCAGTATTAGCAATTTGATAGTCTCATTTAATATTTATTGTAATATACATGAATCCCAGTATTTTTGTGTATTGTGTTTGTGACAGTATTTCTAGTATGTAACTGAGTTGGTATAAATTCATATAATTTTCAGAGTAGTCAATTTGACTCATATTAAGCTAAAAATATGTATAAATACTACAGCTGAGACTATCACATCCTGTATACTTGTAACTAGTATAACATCCTGTGAAATCCCATGGTAATTCATTGTCATTTATACTCCATAAAAGTAGGAAATAACCTTACAAAAAATTTTATTTCCTTCTATAACCTTGCAACAAACCTGGATGATATTTCTGTAATATTGGTATGATATACAAACATAATTTTTAAAATTCTGTAAATTCTAACATTCCATTTTATAAAGGAGAATTTGATAAGTTTACACCAGGAAATGGGTGTAAATGTGTTACTAAAAATATTCAGATCAATAATGAGATACCATGGTCTAGTCAAGTACAGGGAGTAATTATGTTCTCCTACAAGTATACATTGATATGTACATTTATGTATTTAGGTGAACAAAGTCTACATTACAAGCTTCACTCAGTAGTCATGTTGCCATGTTTACATACACATACATGTATGTCTAACAAAGAAAAATTTGGAATAGAAGTAGAAAGACATTTTGCAAAAGGTTCAGGTGAGAGAACACAAGTGAGGTGTTTCTAATGTGTCATTGCAGCAAGCTGAGGATTAGAGTTATTGATTATGTTATAGGCATGAAGCAGACCACTCACGAGTACAATCAACTACTTCATTACCATACAGGGAAAATCAATTTGTGTTCTAATGAGAAATATTTGCATTCTTTTGTGTCTGTCATGTACATTTCATATTTGCTATGCAGAAAATAGCAATCACATTCAAGCAAATATCGATGAATTACAAATCTTGTAATTTTGTATAGATTTTCTCAAGTTAATGGGATTCCTTCAAGTTTTTGATGAAATATAATTTGCATGCTTTTCTAATTTGGTTTTGACATCGTTTTGAGAAATATCAATATCATGTGAGTGTGTTGAATGCAAAAGCCAGGGGTATCTACAGTTAGGACTAAATAAGTGATGCAAATATTGGGATATAAAGAAGCACATAGTATATATACCTTTAAACATAAAATCTTTTATGTTTAAAGTATATATACCTTTAAACATAAAAAACGCATCTTTTTGTGCAATATTTCTGTTAAACTCATATTTTACAGGTACATTCATGTTATTTTCCCAAGGCTTTTAATATTCGACCTCATTCGTAATTGGACATGAATTTCTGTTTTAATTTTTTTTTTTTTTGCTCTTAGACTATTTTTGATATGTTCTTACCTCGTTCTCTTTTTTATCAGTATTGACTGCATTTTAATTCCCTTTGTTTCATGAACATTAATTATGTGTTTTTTGTTTCTATTTTACTTTGTTGTGTACAATGCACTGAGACGTATGTGTAGTGCGTTCTTTAAGAATTAAATAATAATAATAATAATAATAATAAAATACTTTAAAGTATTTTTTAAAAGAAAATCCTTGAGGGAACTAGATAGATTTTTCAGCCCTTTTATTTGGCTGGTACTAATATTTAGTGTACATTGTAGCTGTTAATGTTGCTGTTATGTATTGCTATGAGCATTTATTCTTTAGTTTTCTCCTTGCCTAGTGAGTGATCTTTCTCTCTCATTTACACACTGTCTTAGGGGCAAGATCAATAGTTCAATGGAAACACTCAATTCTTGTACTATGTATGTGTATGTGTATGGGGTGGGGGTGGGGGTGAACCATTTTAGTTCTCATCCTACCAAAATGATTTGACTTTTAGTGGCTCTGTTTTATAAATTATACCCCTAACTACAAATATTTCTTTAAAATGTCAAATTGATTAAATTGAATAATTTTCGCCAGAGTAAATGCATGGCACTAAAATAAAGTAAAATGTCATTTAAAGAACCATTTTTTCCTTACTACATACTGAATGAATGAATGGAGCCTTGTTTAGTATAAGAATTTAATTTTTTATCCTACATTTTAACTATTGATGAGATTCCTTACATACACGCTATACTGCTACAATAACGTATCAATTTCTACACTGTCGTCATCTCATACAGTGTCAGTTCATTCACCACTCACATGATTGTATTACTAATGGAGGAGTTAAAAGGCAAACACTTGAACTATGACAGTGATTATATTCCAATAATACTTCAAAACCCCAGTTCCAGAGATGGACTAAATTTGATGAAAAATTACATAATTTCACATACATTTTTATAAAATTTATTTATATTACCATAATCAGCATTTGATGAACATAAAATGACTTGTAACTACTTACTATGTACTAGGTAGATGTTAGTTCTTCTCCACTCTTACCAAAAATACTTATAAACTTAAGGGATGTCAAGTGATACTCCAGGTAGTTACGTCATGTATGTGTACCCGTCTATTTAGCCTGTGTGTTTTTTAAGGTGCTATGTGAAGGCAACACAAGTTCTCCACACACGTTATAGTGTCTGTTTATCGATGTATCAACTTATTGACTTAAAAAACAGCAATGTGATATTTTGAATAATTACCCAATTGTTAAAGATGACATATTTCATCTTCTGTAGATTAACTTTGAAGTTTCTCTAGCTTATTTTCACAATGAGAAGTACATATTAGAAAAGGTCAAGGGTCACAGAAGGAGTTGCTATTGTATTTTGTTTCAAGTACCATTCCATGTATGCATGGGTACCACTTGATGGACAAGAGAATTCCTTTCTTGTGTAAAACTTCCTGTCAAATTAACTGGCCGTCACAGCCGTATGTCATATAGATTCCTATGGTAATAGTTTACAAAGTTATATCTTAATTCTGAAGCATCGAGTCTGTAAATGTCAAAAAAAGTTTGTTGTCCTCCCTGTACTGGGTTTTGGACACTCAACCTGATTCTGCCTAGTCACAGATACTGTTGCAGTAACTGAATACCTGTTATGTTTGGCAAATAAATAAATACAGTAGCCTTCACAGTCTGTTACCCATAGTGCACTATGCATTGTAAATATCTTCCAATGCAATGTGTTTGTATGTTGACTGAAGTATATAAAACAGAACAATAGCCATGTCATCATGTCAACACTAAACGACATGCTTGTGTACAGATATTAGGCCTTGTGTACAGATATAGGGCCTTCTACAAAGTCACTAAAGTATGTACAGATATTGGGTCTTCTACATTTGTATGTACAGATATAGGGCCTTCTACAAAGTATGTACAGATATAGGGTCTTCTATGAAGTGTGTACTGATATAGGGTCTTCTATAAAGTGTATACAGGTATAGGGCCTTCGACAAAGTGTATACAGATACAGGATCTTCTACAAAGTGTGTATACATGTAGGTATAGGCCTTCTATAAAGTGTATACAGATACAGGGTCTTCTATAAAGTGTGTACTGATATAGTGCCTTCTACAAAGTGTATACAGATACAGGGCCTTCTACAAAGTGTATACAGATATAGGGTCTTCTATAAAGAGTAAAGTCTATATGTTATGAATAGGTAAACTGTACATCACTGACTCATTCAGTAACCTACATTGTTTCATTTAGTTACATGAAATGATATGAATGTTTTCATTAGCGAACAATAACCGTTTTGTCGTGAATGAGTTTATAAAGTCTGCCACAGGAAAGATTTATTGAGTAATCATGTCATACATGTCTCCTTCCACCAATTTTGTGTGTACTCAAGGAGCAAATTTCATCATTGAGTTGAACGACTATTATTATACTAGTCTCTTACCTCTAACAATGGAATGAACAAAGATGTTGAATGGGTGAAAGAAAACAGTTTTTGAACGAGAATAAAGATGGTTCCTTTACATTGCTATTTGTAGATAAGTTCTTTCATTCAAATTTCAGCCGTAAGAATTATAAGTATATTTCAAAAGAAAATCAATTTACAGATACTAGCATCATACAGGTGTAGAAAATCATATAATCTTTGTCCTATTCAACAAAATAATACAGGTCACAGGTGCTGATAATATTATAAGCGTTGTATTACATGTACTTCTGTGCTGCAAGGTGATAAAACTCAGCTTGGAGGTATCGTAACTACCATAGCAACAAATCCCATGTTGTCAAGGAAATCACAAGTTGAATGGTACTATTTTTTGAACCTATTGATAACATCACTTCTTTTGTTGACTCAATGTCCATTGTTCTGACCGACAATCCTTTGTAGTCATGATTTAGAGTATAAAGGTTTGCTAGGTGATCTCTTGCAAGTCCTTACCAATGTTACTCAGTAAGGACAAAGTGTGTTCAGACTTGTATTATACTTCAAATAACAAATAAATTTGTTGCCTCAAAACAATGGTATGTACAATGTATATATTAAATCAATCAATCATTTAAATAGCCTGGGATCAACTAGACCACACACTTTATTTTTCCCATTAAAAAATAGACACATATTTAACATGTGGTTTTATTCCTACAGTTGTTCTTAATAATTCAAGTGGCCGTATGGATAAAGATGGGGTTTTTAGTTTATTTTTTTTAAACAATTTTTCTGTCACTTGAACAATCATTGTGATACAACATATGCCAAGTTCTTGTTTGTAACTTTGTTATTGTACATACAATGACAAACTTTTTATACATTTTTTTTAGCTTTTTGCAATGTATCGAGTTACAAACACAGACTCTGTCCATGTTGTTTCACATTGGTTTTCCAATTAGGAAGGAAGATTAAATTGGTTTATGAATTAAAAATCCAAAATAAATACCCAATCCTCATCCATATTTTCACTTTATTACCATCATTACTGTCATACTAAATGAATAAATAGAGAGTAATTTGTAATTTATTACATACCTTTTAGTCTGCATTGGTACATGGTAATACCTCTCTCTTTGTTTCATGACATTATCAAACTAGGATGAATGGCAACTATTTTTTTTAGAAAAATCTATCTTAGAAATTATTGAAATATGATGCATTTTATATTAAAACTAAATTAAAGTGTTCGTTTTCTCAATATAACTTTATATCTGGTAATATTTTCAAATTCTCTGACTCTCTAACTTTATCTCAAAAGTCAAATGTCAAAAGCATCTATTTTTTTAGCAAATCACAACCCATGCATAATTATTTCAATTGAACTTCCAAAGTTCAATAGTGCAATGTTAGGCATGGAAAGGTGTTTGTTTGGCTGTCATGATGTACATGTGTATGTGTGTGTGCGTGCATGCGTATGTGTGTGCGTGCATGCGTATGTGTGTGCGTGCATGCGTGCATGCATGCATGTGGGTGAATGGATTGGGGGAGACTTCTTCCTTGATCCTAATGCAGCTCACTATATCAGGCCTACCTTTCAAACCACAGGTTACTGGTAGTAGGCCTATGAGACCATGCCAAGTCCGCAGGCTAAGTTACAAATGTGATGCATGTGAAAAAGCCAATCTCTACTGTAAGCAGTAGTGCCAATTGCCAACCAAGGCAATGCCAATATTTGTGTTGTAATACTATTAAAAGTTCTCATTCAACACCATCATACATCAACTAATTCCATAAAATAATAATTAGATAATTGACTTCAAATACATTTTTGTTGTATTTACTGACCATTACATACATGTATGTCAATTGTTGTTTACATACTGTAGTTGTGTTTTTTTGTCAGCTATAGCTGAATACATGCAAGAGTTGTTTTCACAAATACCAGTCTCACTAACATAACTAATTGAGTTGTGACTTGTCATATTTCCATGTGAACAGTTGTACTGAACATGGTGGTCCAACTAGATGAGTTATTTACTAGTACATTTTTATAGTATCTATACTTTTCCCTTGCACTGACCACCAAATTAAACCAACTACTAGATGAGTTATTTACTAGTACATGTTTATAGTATCTATACTTTTCCCTTGCACTGTCCACCAAATTAAAATGCATCTGATATATCCTAAATTACCATTCTGGAACTCCTCCAAATTTTTTGTTTGCCAAAATAAATCTGTTTACAGTAGTCTGTGTGTGTGTGTGTGTGTGTGTGTGTGTGTGTGTGTGTGTGTGTGTGTGTGTGTGTGTGTGTGTGTGTGTGTGTGTGTACACTGTCAACCAACAAGAGACTCAAATATTATCTTACATTTATTGTACATTTATGTATTTGTGTTTCATAACAAACTTGAAACCTTACTTCCCTGTGTTATGACTAAGAATCAACAGATAAATTATGGATTTGTTTTAACATTAGATGGATTGTAATCTATTTCCATTCTTATTACATACAGGAACAGGAAAGAAATTTCTATATACAGGAGCCAAACCCAAAGATTCTCATCCTAGCCAAGCATGGGATACATTTGCACCAAAGAAAAAACCACACTCAGGTGAGAAGTAACATCAGATCATTTAGACTGATAGTTGTATAGATGCCACTGATTTGCCATCTATACTACCAGCCATCTATACTGGCATTGACTTGTGTGAATGTAACAGTCTTGTAACCAAAATGTAGCCATTGTTAACAGTTTTATGTATATCATAATAATTAAGTAATTATTATTGATATTAGTACTTGTATCACAACCAAGGGTTCTAATTAATTACAACTTACAAGTAACGTTTGGCCTGTTACAATCAACAGGCTTTGTCAAACTGTCCATTCGCTAAGAGAAATATCCAGAACAGAAAAAAATTATATTAAAAAAAACTGCCCATTTGCTCAGTGGCTTTACCATACAAACTACAAGGTCAGGCTTGACCCTGGGTTTGGGTTGGTCACAGAAATATCCTGCCTCCAGTGGGATCCTGTGACCTCCCAACTGTTTAGTCTGTGTTCTACTACACTACAGGGAGCCGATAGTTTAGAGCACCGTTTGTAAATTCTAAGTATCATGTTTATTAGCTATTCATGTCATAATATTGTTATATTTTCTATTTTAATCCAAAGACTTTGATCTGGATGATGTATGGAGTATAAAACGAAATGTAACTATAGGCAACCCAGCTACTTCTAGCACTTTGAATAAGACAGCTACCACTGGTACAAATACCAACAGTTATTATTCAAGACATTCAAATGTTAAATTTGGAGACGATATCAATTCAAGTCTTGGAGTTTCTTCAGGACTTTCAGGTAAGCAAACACTTATCGTACTCTGTTCTTGTTGTTTTCTTTGGTGTATCATATTAATACCTTTACTCCGTTATATGTACTAGTGTGATTAGAGGGTTGCCAGGTACAGTCAGAGGATTGACAGGGGGGGGGGGGGGAGACATTGACAACAAGCCATGGTGATTGGGTTGGCAGACACAATGTAGGGTTGGCAAGCATGCTTGAAAAATATGGAAACACAGTTGAAGGATTTGCAAGCGGGGGAGGGGGAAGGGGGGTGGTGGATAGGCAAGCACAATGTAGAGTTGCAAAAAAATCATTGAAGGTTGGTAAGCGTAACATAGGCTTTGCAAGCATGATAGAAGGTTAGCATGCATGATGGAGGGTTGGCAAGCATGATAGAAGGTTGGCATGCGTGATGGAGGTTGACAAGCATGATGGCAGAATTGGCCTTTCTCAGGTGGAGGATTAGCAAAGCATTCACACTATACCCATTAGTTCATTTGAAGCAACATTAGAGGAATTTCATTAACCTGGGCAAATAAGAACTTCAATGTTACAGCAAATATAGAATTGTTTGTTGAATACTGCCCTCATGTGTTCATTTGCTACTAAACCTGACAGGTCCATCAGGGAACACTCCATCCTGGACACACAGCAGTAGGAGTAATTACTCATATGCAGACACTGGTAAATCTTACAAGACAGAAGACCAAGACAATTTTATGACTTCACCACAACCACATACATCTAGTACTCAACCAAATAGATCTAATATATCCAGTAACAGAATGATGCAAGCAGGAGGAGGTAGGTTGTTAGGTTGTAAAATTAAAACTTTGTAAACCTCCTTTCCCCCCCCCCCCCCCAGTCCTTACCCTTGTGTACTATATACACATGAAGAGGTAGGTTATGTGTATCTAAACTTTGTAACAAAACAAAAAAAAAAAAAAAACCTGCCCTCAAACTATAGGCACAATTTTCTATGACATTTACTGACACTTCCACCTGAAATTGTCAGCCATCTTGTCTTCTGTTTAGTCAGACATTATAGCTATGTATGTAGTTAACAATCAAAGGCTTAGCACAATTATTGCATTTAAATGTAAATACATGCTAACAGAAATGTCACAAACTTCCTATATATGTGATTGAAGTTTGCAAATGAAGATGGTTTTTCTTTTGACAGTTGAGGGTTACTTGATTAAAAGTACAAATATTTTGTATTTTGTATTTTGACAGCCCCAGGGACTTTTAGAACTGGTGGACGAACACAGAAGAGTAACAGAACTACCGGAAGTTCATGGATGGATTTCTAGAGCTGCTACGTTACATGGTTACCATAGCAATGGGGTTTAGAGCAGTATCACTACATAGTTACTGTTGAGATGGAACTTACAAGTCTATGTCACAATGTGTGGTATTTAAAAATATATGACTTTGTATAAGTTACTTCTAGTTAGCAATATGACAGACTATCTCTGTCATTTGTTCTAATACTATAGTAGGTTTATCTGTACAAAGTAAGCTAAAATATTTACAAACAGTCACAAAAACATTTGAAAAAAAGGTTAAAGGGTAAGGAATTATAATTCTTGACCTGACCTGCATGCTAAGGTATATATATTGATAGTGATCTAACTTGCAGACTTAAGTTGTATATATTGATAGTGATCTAACTTGCAGACTTAAGGTATAAATATTGATAGTGATCTAACTTGCAGACTTAAGTTATATATATATAATTAGTTACACTTACTTGAGTATGGTGGGTGGGGTTGGGGTAAAGAAGGTATTTATTACAAAATCAGTTTACCTTTCTCATCACACTTCAATCAATCATTAATATTTCAGCTGAGTTTCAGTCATTGATTGATTGATGAATCACCAAGACAAAACTACAGTTGTCAATTCTACATTACCATGATAACACTGCTCTTGTTGATACTGCATCACCAAGGTAACACTGTCAATAACAATACTTCATCACTATGGTAACACTGCTCTTGCAAATACTGCATCACCAAGGTAACACTCATTGTCAATATTGCATCACTACGGCAATGCTGTTACTGTCAATACTGCATCACCATGGTAATACTGCTATTATCAATATTGCATCACTACGGCAACACTTCTTGTCAATAGTGTATCACCTAGGCAACACTTATTGTCACTGTTATATCACCTAGCATAGTAGGTAACAGTGGTATTATCTGAAATTACTGCTGCAGTTAGATTCAGTTGCTTATATATATTTCATGCTTGGTGATAAGATAGATATTTCATGCTTGGTGATAAGACAGATATTTCATGCTTGGTGATAAGACAGATATTTCATGCTTGGTGATAAGATAGATATTTCATGCTTGGTGATAAGACATATATTTCATGCTTGGTGATAAGACAGATATTTCATGCTTGGTGATAAGACAGATATTTCATGCTTGGTGATAAGACAGATATTTCATGCTTGGTGATAAGACAGATATTTCATGCTTGGTGATAAGATAGATATTTCATGCTTGGTGATAAGACATATATTTCATGCTTGGTGATAAGACAGATATTTCATGCTTGGTGATAAGACAGATATTTCATTGTTTGGTGATAAGACAGATATTTCATGCTCAGTGATAAGACAGATATTTCATGCTTGGTGATAAGACAGATATTTCATGCTTGGTGATAAGACAGTTATTTCATGCTTGGTGATAAGATAGATATTTCATGCTTGGTGATAAGACATATTTCATGCTTGGTGATAAGACAGATATTTCATGCTTGGTGATAAGACAGATATTTCATGCTTGGTGATAAGACAGTTATTTCATGCTTGGTGATAAGACAGATATTTCATGCTTGGTGATAAGATAGATATTTCATGCTTGGTGATAAGACAGATATTTCATGCTTGGTGATAAGACAGATATTTCATGCTTGGTGATAAGACAGATATTTCATGCTTGGTGATAAGATAGATATTTCATGCTTGGTGATAAGACAGATATTTCATGCTTGGTGATAAGACAGATATTTCATGCTTGGTGATAAGACATATTATGTTGCATTTTGGGAGAAAAGATCGTAGATGAGTAATTTATGCAGGTTGGCAATCAATATTTAAGATGGTCAAAACAGAACAATAAGATTATCTTCTTCCTGTGTATGCCTATGGTAGCATATTGAGTAAAAAGTCACAATGTTGTCAAGCTTTAGAAAGTGAATTGTTATTTGTCATGATATGCCTAGGTGGTAAAGTTCTCCTTCAGGCAATGAGAATTTGGAAGCAGTAGTGTCTTTAATAATCAATGCTTTACAAAAAGCAATTCATAACCATCATTCTAATTGTCACAAGTCAGGGCCCCATTGCCAGGTATGTCTTGGATGGTGTAGTAAACAGTCCTGTACCTCAGTCTCATTCTCACTAGAAAGAAAGTCCCATTGGCAGGTATGTCTTGGGCAGTGTTGCAAACAGGGCGCTTTAGCTCAGCTTCATTCTCACTAGGGAGAGTCCCATTGACAGGTATGTCTTGGGCAGTGTTGCAAACAGGGCTGTACCTCAGTCTCATTCTCACTAGAGAGAGTCCCATTAACAGGTATGTCTTGGGCAGTGTTGCAAACAGGCCTGTACCTCAGTCTCATTCTCACTAGAGAGAGTCCCATTAACAGGTATGTCTTGGGCAGTGTTGCAAACAGGCCTGTACGTCAGCCTCATTCTCACTAGAGAGAGAGAGTCCCATTGACAGGTATGTCTTGGGCAGTGTTGCAAACAGGCCTGTACCTCAGTCTCATTCTCACTAGAGAGAGTCCCATTAACAGGTATGTCTTGGACAGTGTTGCAAACAGGCCTATAGCTTAGTCTAGTTCTCACTAACAAGAGCACATTGGTAGATGCATCTTGGATAGTGCTATAAAGAGACCTGTAGTGTACAATGATGCATTATCCTTAAGATAAATATGACAACTAATTTTTATTTTAGTGATACACTGTGTAGTTGATCTCATGAAAAGATCACATTTAATAATTCTGTTGTTAGATTTTTAACACATAACCTGGCATAGATCCTTTAGATTCTTTGAATTGTAAGAAAGAGGTTGTAAAGAATTCTTGTGTAAATTTGACAGGTATTTATCTTGAGGATGTGTTTTTTTTTTCTCCTTCAAGAAATATTGTGTGCAGCAGCTCCTTATTAAATTCTTGACATAATGAGCCACTGAACATGAATAATTAATGAATTTATCTCAAGAGCCACTGAACATGAATAATGAGTATGTTTGATAAGCTGACTGCACTCGGTGTATATAGTGTGTATACAGGTATTTTAAATGAGACATTTACATTTCACAAACTATGAGTAAAAGTTGTCACTCTTTCCAGAGTTTGTATTGATTTAGTGTGGAAATATGTTTTGAAAACAAACCAAAAACACAAAAGATTTTAAGGTTAAGCTTGAATATTTTAATTGAAATATATTAATTTGCAAAGTAAATTTGTGTTAGCTTTACAACATATATAGTGATTAACTTCAGATTCAGATACTTTATTGCTAAATGTATTAAAACATTGAAATGTGATTATTTACGAGTGCTCCTTGGTAAAGTTACAGATAAAGACAAGATACAAATGAACACAAAGGGTTGATAAAATAAACATCAAAGATAAAAGTGAAATATTAGGAATCATTTAAATTTATGTCAAGATGTTACTGTATCATGTGATGGCAGGGTTGTTTAAGAAAGAGTCGGTTACTATAGCAATGAAAGGTTGTGTAGTTTTAACCAATGGCTATATTTATAGGTTAGTGGAATAGTCTGTAACTGAGGGTAGTGGTTTGGTTTAAATCTATTATAAAATACATTTAACTCAGAACCCAGGCCCCTGTAACACATGTTAAGGATTAATGCTAAGGCAAAAAAAAGTTGTGTGGATCTGATAACGCCCAATTTCAAAATAGGGTGGGTAGGTCGGATTTATTATTTTTATCTTTTGGGATATGTTCAAATGTTCTGTTCATATTAACAGAGGTCAACAGAGATTTCTCAATGATGTAATCTCACTTTCTGTATGACACACAGAAGAGATCGTATAGTACTGTATTCCACCATGTTGTTTTGATCACATGAGGCAATGGCGTCTTCAAATCTCACTATTTCTGTACAAATTAAAAAAAAATTCCATAATTTTTTTAATTACCTAAAACCATTTAGGATGGCAGTGAAATACTAGGTTGGGTTGGGTTATCGAAACCAAACAATGTTTTGGTAAGGGTAAGGGTGGTTTAGTATACATGTATGCAAAGAGGCATGATAACTGAAACTGAGATGTTGTTTATGTTAACATTGTTAAATAATGTCATGTTGTCATTTTCATATATACAACATTGTGGTCACAGCTCTACTCTTATGACATTATTTAACCTGTTTTAGTAAGAACACTGTAAACCTGTAGATATTTTCGGCACTAGAAAATTTTTACAATTTTACAGTCTTCATCTAGTTCTCATAGACTAATTTTCATGAATCACTAAGCCTAGTGCATTGTTTATATACAAAAAGGCATTTTAGTCACTTTGTTTTCATGTTTTCATTTTCCAGCAAAATCAGTGAAACAATGTTTTAGTCAAAGTTTCCAGGTTTACATTATTTCAATTTGAATCAGTAACCACCAAACCCATAAAGTTACAGACTATACCTTTCTACCAGTCCTTTATAATTACTTTTTATCTTGTTTCAAAAACTCTTCAGTATAAAATCCATCGTGACAAATTATAATGACAAAAAAATGGTTATCCAGAGTTGCATTTATAAGGATAACGTTGCATCTTGTTGGTATCTTGAATTATTTCATAACAAATTCTATCTGTGGTAAATCGTAAGGTTATATGTAAAGTTCAAAAGGTGATTGTACAAACTGTGGCATGTACCGATATAATTATGATAAAAGTAAAAATATGTAAATAGTTATGTTTAATGTAACTTTTAAAGATTGGTTGAGGCAATCACAATGCTGACAGAGGGAATTATTGTAATATGTAGTTTGAGTAGTTCAACACAGCTAGTACCAGTTATAGTACATTGTATAGTGAATTCAAGTTATAGTTACTAAGTTATCCATAGTAACTGTTAGTTTAAACACGTCTATTACCGGTTATCCATAGTAAATTCAAGTTACAATTACTAATTTATCCTTAGTAACTGATAGTTTAAACTCACCTACTAAGTTACACATAGTACCTTGTAACTTTTAGTTAGAACACATCTAGTACCCAATTATCCATAGGAAACCCAAGTTACACTTGTTCAGTTACCATAGTAACTGCTAGTTAGAACACATTTACCCAGTTATCTGTAGTAACTTGTTATTTTGTATAACTATAATATCGTCTAATCTCGTCTTATCTCAATCCTCAAGTGTCTTGTTTTTCATATTGTGTAGATTTTGATTCCATTTCTAGATTTGGATTCAAATAGTTGTAGATTAAGTATATGGCATATAATGCCACAATCCGTCCTCTTAATAAACTAAAGTGTAACTGACTATCTGTCTTGTCTGTCTTGAGATGTAAAATGTTATTATGACAAAGACATGTAATGTAATGTATATGCTGCTGAATTTTTACTCAAACAATTTGTTGTTTCTTGTATTTTAATTTCACAAAGTATATTGCACAATTTTTGCTGCCTCGTCATGACAACTTGGAACTCCATACAATATAGAATGTGTTGTATTTTATACCATATTGAACAGCCACGAAATGAAATGTTGTAATTTTGACCCAACTGAATGGAATGATTTGATTGTGATGCTATCTAATGGAATAGCATAATTTTGATCCCATGAAATGAAATATATGTAATTTGGACCCTATAGAACGGAATGTTGTATTTTAGACCAACAGAATTAAAGGGGTCAACATACAGTTTAGAGGTCAATATGCTGGTTAGAGGTCAATATACAACAAGGGTCAACATACAACATACAATTTAAAGATTGGTATACAAACAGTTTAGAGGTCAATATAGATAAGAGAAGTAGAGGTCAATATATATTATAGGGGTCAATATACAGTTTAGAGGTCGATATATATGATAGGGGTCAATATACAGTTTAGAGGTCAATATATATGAGAGGGGTCAACATACAGTTTAGAACTTAATATATATGAGAGGGGTCAACATACAGTTTAGAGGTCGATATATATGAGAGGGGTCAATATACAGTTTAGAGGTCGATATATATGAGAGGGGTCAACATACTGTTTAGAGGTCAATATATATGAGAGGGGTCAACATACTGTTTAGAGGTCAATATATATGAGAGGGGTCAACATACAGTTTAGAGGTCGATATATATGAGAGGGGTCAATATACAGTTTAAAGGTCGATATATATGAGAGGGGTCAATATACAGTTTAGAGGTCAATATATATGAGAGGGGCAACATACAGTTTAGAGGTCGATATATATGAGAGGGGTCAACATACAGTTTAGAGGTCGATATATATGATAGGGGTCAACATACAGTTTAGAGGTCGATATATATGAGAGGGGTCAATATACAGTTTAGAGGTCGATATATATGAGAGGGGTCAACATACAGTTTAGAGGTCAATATATATGAGAGGGGTCAACACACAGTTTAGAGGTCAATATATATGAGAGGGGTCAATATACGGTTTAGAGGTCAATATATATGAGAGGGGTCAACATACAGTTTAGAGGTCAATATATATGAGAGGGGTCAACATACAGTTTAGAGGTCAATATATATGAGAGGGGTCAACATACAGTTTAGAGGTCAATATATATGAGAGAGGTCAATATACAGTTTAGAGGTCAATATATATGAGAGGGGTCAACATACAGTTTAGAGGTCGATATATATGAGAGGGGTCAACATACAGTTTAGAGGTCGATATATATGAGAGAGGTCAACATACTGTTTAGAGGTCAATATATATGATAGGGGTCAATATATATGAGAGAGGTCAATATACAGTTTAGAGGTCAATATATATGAGAGAATTAAACATACAGTTTAGAGGTCAATATATATGATAGGGGTCAATATATATGAGAGAGGTCAATATACAGTTTAGAGGTCGATATATATGAGATATACAATTTAGAGGTCAATACACAACACAGACAATTTAGGGGTTAAAATGCACACAAAAAAAGTGTGATTGTACATTTTGAGTCAGTGTTCTGCATGTGGACACATATCTGACATACTTTATAGATACCTCAAGACAACAAAACACTAGCTTTAAAACTTGTGTGCTGTACATAATTATAGAAATATTTTAAATCCTTTTTTTTTCTGATATATGATATTTGTTGATATTGTTTTGTATATTGTAAGTGTCCATGAAACCATGGTGTACATTTAACATATATTACAATACTGGTAATAACAATATATCAATAAATAGATATAAGGTATTAATTATGTCTTCTTGTGTCTAATTTTGAGGTTGTCCACCTCATACTAATCTTTACAGCCTTGATATGAGTTTTGTGGACTGGGGTTGTACAGTGGAAGGGTCTGAATTTAGGATGGCCTGTAAGCTCTATTACTAAGTCCACGAAACCCATATCTATATCATAAAGGTTTTATCGTATACTCTATGTGACACAGAACCATTATTTGACTCACATAACCACATAAATTGATAGCAAACCATTATTTTATGTAAAATAATGTAAGATATTGAGAAAACGTCAAAGCCAAATCACACAGTGAACGGATATTGATGAGCACACACTTGTCATATTTGGGCAAAGTGCACCATGGCGTGATATGGGAAATTATTGTATTGTTTCCACACATCTTTGCCTGTTATTGAAATTGGCAGGGGGGTCATCCTGTTTTGAAAATTTTGGAATGGGGGGGGGGGGGGTCATTGGGTTTTGTATTTTGATGGAAGAAAAAATCCATTTCTACAGTGGCATGACCTTGTCTTAACTGGGGAATTTTTTCTTGTCCCTGTTTCTTACCTATATTCTTTAATATTTCCCGATCTGCTAGGGGGAGACCCCTCGCACTCCCTCACTCCCAGAGCTAGGTCACTCATACAGTCAACCAACAATCAGATGCACCAACCTTTTACTGTCATAATGGTATTATGATGATACAATAATCAGTTGTACTGATGGTTAGTGCATAAAGAATAATTTCATTTCTGATACTAGTACTTGATGGTGCTGTCTTGTAAAGCTTGGAAGTTATTGCTTGAAAGGGTCTGAATAACCTAAAATTTGGCTGTAAGAGTAAAACCTCCAGAGCTTCTAGGGGGAGACCCCGTAGGACCCCCACAAGAGGTGGACATATCCCAGTTTAAAGCACATCCCCCCACACCTCACTGTCAAGTTGTCTGTAAGGTACGCCATGACGAGGCGCCCTCACACATCGGCCAACCCCCACGCCGGGTGAGAGGAAGCCGGTGAGGACGGACCGTCATGACGTATCTTACAGTCTGTCAAGATGCTAATTAATCTTTTTAAATATTTCAACCTATGTAGTTGGTTTTTACATGTTGGTGCTGTCTAATAAAGCTTGGAAATTATTGTCTGAAAGGGTCTGAATACTTATATGACGATGTTATACCATCATACATTGACGTGTTACAATCGTATATTAACATTTTGACACCAAAGGGCTTTATATTGGTTTCCTCTAAGACAGTCATGACTTTCCAGTTTGTCGTAGTAGTATAAACTGCGCCCTCAGTTCCATGGTTGTGTATACAGTCGTCTTCTGACTTCAACCAGCAGCGAATACGAACTGTCGAATAACGTGGTCTTCTCCATACACTATGCTCGCTTGATACAGGAAAATTTCCATATATACTTGCAGTACAACTGGTAATGGTATTATTTTTTTGTATCCATCCATACAAGCTGAGATGGAGTAAATGTAGCAACGCCATTCTGTTAGTAACATATTATACTAGTATTCTATGCATCCACCCATGCAAACAAGATTACGCGTCCAACAACATTATTTTGGTATAAGCCACTATAGTCAGAACTGAAAATTGAATAAACTGAAGGTAAAAGGGAATACTTGTCATAGATGATAACCATGGGGTGGGTGTTTGGGTGTTGTAACTCTGATATTTTACGTTTTATTATGATCATATTTTATTGTATGTGTAATGGTGGTTGATAATAATAGTGATAATCATTATTAGGGTTATGGGTTGTGTTAGTACTTCTATGTACTGTGGAAGGATAAAACCCACACTCTCTATTAAATTCTATACAAGTAGGTAACTTTGTTATAAAGATGTGCAAAATCTGTGAAAAAGATAAAAGAGACACGAATTTATTCAAATTTGTGAAATTATCCACGCTACCAAAATTGTGTGTGTAACGTTTTGATATTCTCTCAAAATAATACGACTGAAGCTAGCTTCCAATAGCGCCCCCTGACGTTCATATTCTATCCACTGTTCATTACATTTGTGAACTCATTGAGCGTATACGAACAGTATTTCCCCTCCACAGCACAGTTCATCCCTCCCCTCACAGTCGAACCAAGGTTGAATACCTATTCCGATAGCGGTAAACGAACTGATGCCAGATGTAGCCAACGAAACTGTTCGTGCGAAAAGCTGTTCCCACACTATTTTCTCTTTTGATCTATGGGAGGTGAAAAACAGTGACTATTTCAGCGGGCAAAAACCTGTATTTCAGTTGATTGGGTAAGAGGAGAAGGGAGAGGAATCAGGTAGCATTTGAGCCTTATCAAATTTAGAAGAGTGACATTTAATGAAAATGCGATTGGTTCATGTTTTTATGGTCACTGTGTTTGATTAAATAATTAATCGTTAATGTAGTTATCTCGTGGGAAGAAAATGTGGAGCAGAATGATGGGAAAAGGGGGAAAGGAAAGCATACAAAGACATTCCTGGGACGGTGGGCTGTGGATCCAGTTGGGGCAGGGGCAGTGGGGGAGGGGCACATACGAACAATTTTGACTTTCCTCTTTAATCGTCAATATTGAATATATGAGAAAACCGTGTCAATATAATACAACTCTTTTTGCGCTTTTTAAAATGAATTCAGAAAAAATTGACTCGTTGGCTGCACCTGTGTTGCATATTTGAATCTAGCTATCTGCGTCTACACAATTGTGTGTCTTCAGAATTGGATGATAATTGTGTGTCTTCAGAGTGTACGTGAATCTAGTTGTGTATCCAACCAATAGCTTTCAAATATAATACAAGAATCGATCATCCAAATTGAAGTTTTCAGATCGTTTTAATCATTGTGCAAATCTTACTTTAATACACCACTACAAAATAACTGAGTATATGACACGTACAACACATTTAAAGTAAAGTAAGAAAGAATATTGTGGTGAAAACCAGTACTCACAATGTAAGTACCCGAACTCGCGGTTAGATTCGGTTGTTTGCCGTCTTCTATAAAATCGATGTACCCGATGTACCTCAAGTACGGCATGTAAGGTTTACTTGGCGCCGTGTGTAATTGAGTTGTGGTTAGCAACTATTTGCGATAATATAACCACGGAAGTATAACTTCCATACTATGGTATAAGACGTACAGTAGTTACCTAGTCTGTCAATCAATCGTGTTGACTGACTGGCATTCATGAGTGCTTCGAGTGTTCGATTTTGTCCCATATGGCGACAAGCTAATTTGCTCAACTATCACAAATAACACGTCTTGTAACGAGGTATATCTCAGGTTTGCACTCATGTTGCATTCACTCAATTAAATACTATATAGAACATTTGATTGCCATTAGGTTTTGAAGAAATAGGGGACGGTATACTCGTGAGAACGCAATGTAAGTAGTGGAGAAATTGTATAAAATGGCTATTAATTTGACTACACCACACAAAGTCCATTATAGTCATGTATAGGATACTGTATTAAGTTCTCGGCCAATTTTCAATCAACCTGTCGGCATTTTGTCTTCGTTATGTAAGTTACTTAACATAATTGTTACCTATACTGTTTACTGAAAATGTACGGGTAAACATTAACGTTTCTGAGTAATGACTAGGAGAGGCAATGCGTGTGTGTATTCCCCTGATTTACTTTGATACATACAAGTAGAAATATATGTACGTCAATAGATTATAATGTGTATAAGGATGGTCACCGGCTAATAATCACATCATTGTCATTACCTGTATACTTTCTATTTTAAAATTCATAGGTTGGTTATCGACGGACAATACAAACTGATACATACACTTAGGCCAACATAACGAAGGTCGTTGAATAATACGCCCACTAATATCTAGAAGTGTACATCGCCAGTAGTGTCGACTTGGAAGTTTTGACACCCAAGTAACTGTAACCTAGGTAACGTACATCAGTTCTGTACAGTGATCTGATACACAGGCAGCTCATCAAAATTGTATAACATGTCTATATATGAATCACACTAATTCTAAGGTTAGGACGTACAAGCATTTGATTTACCACGTTGATGAATACTGTTGGTCGATTCTACACTTTAAATATTTAAACATAAAGATAATGTATAATGCAACATGTAAAATGTTTGATTACTTACTTAAAAGTCTACTACATTTACGACTAACAACACTACGAGTCATTAGATCAGCGTGTACAAATTGTCAATATATGTTTGACAACGAGTTTGATCTTTGGAGCTTCTGTACAGATAGATTTTTTTCCATTTTATGTAACTGACTGGACACGTCTACATTCTCGACTAGTGCGTACAGTAGTTCATGATGTATTTCACAAAGGGTCACATTCTTCAAATCTGACAAAGAACCTTAAAGTTTCCTGTTAAAATCTGAGAAATTTCAAAAACTTCTTTGCTCTCGTAATGTTCAGGAGAGAAAACTTACACAATAACTATTACACAAAGGTGTAATAGTTATTAATCACAGCGTCCCTACAAAGTACTAATGTCATTTACATGTACAGATAGACATTCGTTGTTTGTTTGTTGAATCGTCTGGTAAACCAAACAGTCATGTACGTTCATAGGGGTGTGTAATATTTCATAGATTGTTGTTTTCCTGGTCTACAGACTAAATATAACAACCTTTTGACTATATATTCCTACCTCTTTTTTCCTTACAGGTAGGAATATATAGTCAAAAGGTTGTTATATTTAGTCTGCAGACCAGGAAAACAACAATCTATGAAATATTGCACACCCCTATGTGTACGTTAGGTACACAGACATAAAGATTATCTCTTCCTCTATTTCATATATTTCAGTCCGAATTTTTCACACAAATTAGAATGCCGTGTCCGTCTTCCATGTTCTTCTACAGTTAGTAAAGTTTTTAAACAGAAAAAACCATTGTTCGGTGCGTAAGACGACTACTGTAAGTGCGGCTTGGTGAGCGTTTGAATGAACTGTTGTCGCGATAGTCCTTCACTAGGCCGTTCCGTGGTTCCCTCGACGACAGGCAACAAAGGATGTAGCGATTGTAGTAACTCTTAAATGTTTTACTTAGGAAATACAGAGCAAGAGGGTTGACACAAGAGTTAGCATAAGCCATGATGTTGCCAAGCGATCGGAAAAACATCATACCGTAATTCTCGTATCTGCTTTTGTCAGTGCTGAAAGAGAGAAGCATATTGAAGAGATGATACGGTAGCCAGCAAATGCCAAATATCAGGACAAAAACCAATACCACTTTGGCAACTCGTTTCCTCGCTCGTAGTTGTTTGTGCTCGTTGCGTAAACTTTCACCAAGTACGTGTTTAGAACTGCGTACCAGCTTGATAGCGATTAGAACATAATAAACACTAATGATGGCCAGGGGAACCAAATACAGCAGGACGAACATCATAGCTGTTTGCAGGTGATCGAGAAATGTCATCAGTGGCGGTATAGCACGACAGTACGGCACCTCAGTTCCATCATTATAGGTGTATTTCCATAAACCACCGTACACCATTGTAGGGACACCCAACGAAATTGATAAACACCATATGAAGACGACTTTCATGTACGTGCGTCGCATCATATGGGTCGCTTTTTTGTTCATAGGATTGACGATGGCTTGGTAGCGATCGGCGCTTAAAGCTGTCAGAGTGAACACTGACACAGCCGTACTGGCCACTTGGACACCGTTGACAATCTTGCACATTGGCTCACCAAGTGGCCAAGATGATGTCATGTAGGTGATAGCGTTGAACGGTACAAAAACTAACAACAGTAAAAGATCTCCCACTGCAAGACTTGCAATAAAGACATTGGGTACACTCCTCATATCTTGATTCATCACCACTATACGTACAAGTGTCCCATTGCCAATAACACCGATGAAGAATATCAACGCGAATATTGAAGGAATTACGTATGCTTCAGGTCCTACTAGTCCAGACACCGACATATTTCCAAAACTGTTATTAAAGTCAAAGATTTCCTCCGAACCAAGATTGATGGTGGGGAAGGGAAAACCATTGTCCACGACGTAACTACTGTTAGTTTCATTTGCCATGACTGTCGATGTTAACAATATGGTGATGAACAGAGAACATGAAGTGATGTGTTCAGTTGTTGTCAACTAATACTGAATTGATACGGGAGACAACATACGGACTGAGGTGTAGGATGATATGATAATTTGGTATGACGTCACCGCATAGAAAGAATCCAATTGGTTTTGACGTCAATTAATATTCTTACAGTTGAAACTTACGCCACGTGACTGTCTGTGAAGATCACCCTTTTCCTGACGATCGTTGCCCTATAAATATTATATAGATAAGAACAATCCAATCTGGTCATATTCTTACTACTAATTCTAAATCACTACATGGTTCAATGACTATCTATGCTGTCACAGTAGTACATTGTAACTGACTTTCACTATATCACATATATAGCCCAGAGACTTGGATATCAAACTGTCAAGGCAGTGATAGGGCACTGGTAGGGCTACTGCCGCTGGTATAAATATTATAACTTTCTTCAGCGAATTTCCCATTTGTTGCACGACACTTAGTGAACGAACATAATTTACTCTGTGTGTGTGTGTGTGTGTGTGTGTGTGTGTGTGTGTGTGTGTGTGTGTGTGTTATATGTTCACAGCCTCCTCCCCTTTAATAGAGCTCCTAAAATTCGCGGCAACATCTCTGTCTCTCTGAGTATGTATGTCTCTCTCCCCTCCCCCCCCCTCTCTCTCTCTCGGCAGACACAAATATCCATGGCTATCTCCTGCCTCATTATTAATGTAGGTTATAATTAATATAATGATTTTTGTGTAGTGTGCATGATTGCGATGGAGTCTAAAAGGTAAGTGATCATTACTGATGTTAGTGTGACTAAAAAAGACAAAAACAACAACATAGTTCACCCCAGCAGAATTGTCAAGCCCATCCCAATTCTAATATTAATTTTTATCCTAATGCAACACAGACAACTAATGGGTACAGATGCAGTATTAATTTAAAGAGTCGTCTACGTTTACACACACACACACAGACACACACACACACACACACACACACACACACACACACACACATACATACATACACACACATATATACATACACACATACACATACACATACATACACATACACATACATACTTACATACATACATACATACATACATACATACATACATACATACATACATACATACATACACACACACATACATACATACATACATACATACATACACACACACACATACATACATACATACATACATACATACATACATACATACATACATACATACATACATGCATACATGCATGTACGCGCGCGCACGCACACACACACACACACACACATACACATACACATACACACACCAACTCATCTGACTTTGGATATATGGCAGTGTTGTTTACTTAAGTTATAGAGAGACATAAAATGTATCGTTTTGTATTCGTCCGTTCTATCAGTGTCAGTCATAACGGACACTTTGTGGGGTATCTAAACACCACATTGCTGGCTAAATGAATTTGTAAACCATGTCAACAGTAATTACTCAAGAAACTCAGATCTTTTGCTTATGAATACGACAGCATAATGGATTTTAGACTACGACAAGTTGAAATCGATTATAAAACATTATTATATATAACTGTTTTGTTTTTTTAAACCACGAAAGGAATATTATGGGATAATCTAGAGACATTTCGACATGAGAGAGTGCAATGTGGAAGCATCGATGCCATATTCGGAAGTACAAATACCGGTGATGGGGCAGAAGAGTCTGACTATCGTAGCGATATGCATGTACATATCAAGTTAGTTTTGAACTGAGTTCTCCTGATTCTATCTAGCGAAGTATAGTACCGACTAACGTGTAACCAACGAAAGTCATGACAGTAATTTTCAAGGTCAATACTTTCATAGATTTGCTAATTACTTAGCTAAATGTTTTGATCTGCTGTGGGAGAGTTCTGCCGTTGCAAGGTTGACAGAATAGATCGCATAGTATCGCATTAACTTGAAGTGGTTTCGCAACATTCTGTATAACAAAAATCCAATTACATTTGTGTCACTCTCACTCACTTCTTTCCCTGTTACAATGTGATTTTGTCGAGATACGTCCACTGTTTTTAATGTCAAAGCTGGTAATTTTCACACGAAATTCACTTGTCCGTCGGGCGAACGGATTGGTGTTTTCGCTTGTCCACACACAGTTTACTTGCCACGGGCGTCGGACAGCTTGAATTTTAAAGGCCTGCCTCAACCATCAACTATTTAAACACAGTATTCGACATAAAATTGCAGAATGTACATGGAGCGTATTATAAATGGATTGGAATTTCAAGGTTTTAGTGAATTGACAAAATAAGAGGACAATTTGAAACAGGTTGTTGTATTGTACTCTCAAATAATTTACAATGTAAAAAAAATTACTTATTTTAGATCGAATTGTTTTTATATAATAAAGTTCAATGGTTTCCAAGTGTAATTATGGCAGACTAAATTACGCTGACAAGTAAAGCTTTGATTTAAAACGTTAAAGTTTTGGTTTCTAACTTAGGTAGCAAAACTACAGAAGCTGGAATCCAAAAGTACGTACACCATGTGCCTCGAAATCAAAGCTCTACTTGTCAGCTTAATTTAGTGAATTTATGGTTTGTTTCGGTCTCTAAATATGTTGTTGCCTGAAAGCTTTGATTTTGATTATAATCTTATGTTGCACTGGTTAAGTTTTGATATGATTTGGAGGTATACATGTAAGCTTTGGTTCGTGATAAAGTTATGGTTTCTATATTTTTTCTTCCATTAAAGCTTCGATTTTGTGACAAACATTAATGTTTTCTTTCGTTTGGAACTTACAGCGTCTATATTAGTTGCAGAAAAATTGTGAATTTGAAGTAAACATAAACGTTTTGGTTGGTTGGTTGGTTGGTAATAAATTTACTCTTTCTATGGGAAGTTGAGCTATAGTTTTAATGAAGTTTTTTGGATGCTTATTTTAAAATGTGGATGTTCAGTAAACGTGTTTGGCTTCACCAGAACTTCAGATGCTCTGTGTATGTCTTAGTACCTGACTATATTTGTTGTTATTGTGTCACTCAGTGGGGAGCATTGATAAGGATCTCATATCCAATTACTTCTAATGTTGTCTTGCTCATAAAAAAATATGTGTGCCCAGTGAAGTGTATAAGGTATGATGAAATCTGTAATACCTTATACACTACGAATGTACTACGGTACCTTAATCTGCTCGACGTAGTAGTGGTTAAACGACCAGGTATATAGAGTTATTGCTGACTGGTTGGGTGGGTAAAAAGGAAGGGAGAGGTTTTGGATGGGTTGGTAGGTGGGTGGGTGGGTGGTTGGTTGGTTGGTTGGTTGGTTGGTTGGT
>NC_135551.1:30958954-30963954 GCF_964340395.1 Glandiceps talaboti | reverse complement strand
TCGTCTGCCTATGGAATTTGTCAGCAATGCGTATCTTCATTCTATACGTAAAAGGAGTTTGAAATGAAAAAATGATGACAGAAAGAATAAGCTATTGTATGTTAACAACATTTGTTATTTGTTATTAATAATATTAATATTGGGGATTTATAGCTAAGTTGTAACATATTACCGCCTTTGAGGTATCTCCGATAATATACAAATAATCTCCACTGTTATTTAATACTGTAACAAAAAAAATGAAGGAGTTTCAAAATACGACTTCAAACTGTAAACGTTTTTTATGTTAGGACAACTAAGCTGAGGTTTGGTACACAGTCACTTGTGAGCTAATATTTTATAAAAGCAACATAGTATATAACAAAAACAATATCATTTTTGTGAGCATTCACTGGTGACGGTATTTTATGAATATTTGTAAATACCTAATGACACCATTATTTTGTATTGTGACCATTCTTGAATTCAATATTAGCTCACAAGTGACTGTGGTTAGACCATCCTTGAATTGAATAATAGCTCACAAGTGACTGTGGTTTGTTAGTGTTAGTAGCATGATAAAATTGTTGTGTGTATGTTTATGTACATGTGGATGTTTGTGGATGTGTGCATAACAACTGGGATGATAATAATTCCTGATAATATTGATAGCGAAGTCAGTAGTGCTGTTTTTAGGGGGGGAGAGGGCGTAGATGATTAACCCGTTTTGAGAATGCATATTATAATTGTTTCTTTGAATTATAGTAGACTTATTTAGTTGTGTCACCATGGCAACGTAATGTTCGCCATCTAATCCAACGGAACGATTTGCCATTCAAGACAAAAGTGTTACTTTAATAAAATTCATTGGAAGAAAGTACAGGTGAAAAGCCCTTTTCCGTTTTGTAATCATGTAACGTGTTACTCTATCAATTTCCGTCAAGGACACACTTCTCACCTAAATATCTTCTAACATACTAAAACATTTATTCATAGTGTTGTAGGAAGTCACGTGAGAATATCCATTTATTTCTGAAAAGCAGGCATTTACTCATCAAAGCATGGTATAAAACATGTATGTATTTATAAGGATGGTGACGAATTCACTGTCACTATATATATAGAACAATATGTAATTGCCTGAAGCGGTATAGCTCGGTAGATAAGGAGGACTGGTAAAACTGCAGATTCCGAACATTTTGATTTACTTAAGCTTAAAGTAGAACATCTATTTGATGTGTAGGCTATCTAAATAATGTATCTTACGGCGGTGTATGTTTTAATGTACGACCTAGTTAAGCAGGTATCTAATTGGTTCATTTGTATTTAATTCTGTTGTAACAATTGAAGAGTGGAGACGTTGGAAACTTGACTTCATGTTCAAATTATGAACGCAGTTGAGAATTTGTGGTCGGGTTAAACTTGTTATTTTAGTTCGGTAAAAATAAAGGTCATATTGAATTAATACTAAGTTAAATAACAGTCAATAAGTCACTTAGAAGAGTGTGATACGAGTATTCATATTACAGCTTACATTTATTAGTCCATTTAGATATTAGAAGCAAGTGAAGCAATATAGCTGTTGGTAATTCGCTTCCTGGAATTTGTATGATATAGTAAGAGGCACTAATGTAAAGATTGTCAAGCTGAAATTTAACTTGAAAAAACCACGTTTACGAAAAACACACACGATATTTTGTATTACGTGAAGCCATGCACCATTTTTAATCCATGATATGCTCAATGGTAAGCATATTTACAATCCTGTGAATTGAACAAGTTACATACGGTGGACCACGTCTTCAATAAGATATTCGTAGTCATTGTTATTGTCGGCTTCAATTTCTTTGTTCTTCTCATGCAAGCTAGCCAGCCAAGCGTAAGGCTAGACACAGAAAATCAAAGGGCAGCTAGTTGCCCTTACAAGCATAGTTCTATCATGGAAAATGCAGTATGTGGCTGAATCAAAGGGGAAAATGACAACGGGTTCAATTATAAAGATATTGCGTAGATTGTACTTTGCAAAGAACCATGATCCTGGTTGTAGTTGGCACTACTAGGAAAACACACAAGATCTGAAGTTTATTATGCATACGGAATATTTGACCATTTATTTTGTTTTAAAAATGAAAATATGTTATTTCCGAGTATAAATCTGAATATTTATAGTATATTTCTTAAACTCACATTAACAAGCTATGGAGATTGATATTAGTAAGACTATAAATGTAATATATAGAAGAAGAGCTTACTTCCGTGAAACGTGTGGCCGTGGAGCACTGCTAAATTACTTAAACGACAGTGAAATCACTTTAAACATATCACTTTAAGTCGGTGTTTTAAATATGAAGATGTTTTCAAGATCGAGTAGCATGAAACCAGCATGGTGTCCCTTTTCTGTCTTGAAATACAAATATACAGAAGAGCACTGGTTCCACGCTAAATATACCTCAGTACTTTTACAGCGACAAGTAGATATTGCCGTCCACATACTACTACCCACAAGTAGATATTGCTGTCCACATACTACTACCCACAAGTAGATATTGCTGTCCACATACTACTACCCACAAGTAGATATTGCTGTTCACATACTACTACCCACAAGTAGATATTGCTGTTCACATACTACTACCCACAAGTAGATATTGCTGTCCACATACTACTACCCACAAGTAGATATTGCTGTCCACATACTACTACCCACAAGTAGATATTGCTGTCCACATACTACTACCCACAAGTAGATATTGCTGTTCACATACTACTACCCACAAGTAGATATTGCTGTCCACATACTACTACCCACAAGTAGACATTGCTGTCCACATACTACTAAGTAAATATTGCTGTCCACATACTACTACCCACAAGTAGATATTGCTGTCCACATACTACTACCCACAAGTAAATATTGCTGTCCACATACTACTAAGTAAATATTGCTGTCCACATACTACTAAGTAGATATTGCTGTCCACATACTACCAAGTAGATATTGCTGTCCACATACCACTAAGTAGATATTGCTGTCCACATACCACTAAGTAGATATTGCTGTCCACATACTACTACCCACAAGTAGATATTGCTGTCCACATACTACTACCCACAAGTAGATATTGCTGTCCACATACTACTACCCACAAGTAGACATTGCTGTCCACATACTACTACCCACAAGTAGACATTGCTGTCCACATACTACTACCCACAAGTAGATATTGCTGTCCACATACTACTACCCACAAGTAGATATTGCTGTCCACATACTACTACCCACAAGTAAATATTGCTGTTCACATACTACTACCCACAAGTAAATATTGCTGTCCACATACTACTACCCACAAGTAAATATTGCTGTCCACATACTACCAAGTAGATATTGCTGTCCACATACCACTAAGTAGATATTGCTGTCCATATACTACTAAGTAGATATTGCCGTCCACATACTACTAAGTAGATATTGCCGTCCACATACTACTAAGTAGATATTGCTGTCCACATACCACTAAGTAGATATTGCTGTCCACATACTACTACCCAAAACCATACTATACACAAACATGTCTTCCTACAACACACAATACTTTACTTCTATTTGAGTGGTGCTAATAAATAAATACAACAAAGTGTCCGTGATATGCAAGAAATGGCTTACTTGATTTTGATAATTAGGTTCAGAAGGGCAAATGTCAAGATCTTAATAGAAAGCTTACACCTGGTGATATAGGGATAGACTCTTGCATGGAGTCCCTGTGTTCTTAGACCCCAGGGTATATGCTGTGTTTATTGTGTTTTTTTACTTATACAGTATAAATCATGATTTTTATCATAATAAATCATGATAAATCATGCCAGTAAAAAGTTATATGAGTACCACATGTAATGCATAGGCATATTTCTTTTTAAATCTGAAATACCTTTAGATAGGATTTAAAAGAAGTCATCCACACAAAGTGTCTGCGATATGCAAGAAATGATAGCTTGCATGTGATTATATATGGTTTCACACTTGACTGGAATTTGTATGAACCGTAGACCCTCCACCAACTGGGGGGGGGGGGGGTCTTTGGTGGAGGGTCTATGTATGAACTAAACATGTATGGCATCAATTCAGTAACAAAGTGATATGAGCAAGAAAAATAAATATTTCTCATGTATTACCTGTAAACATGATTCAAAAGAAAATGGCAATAAATAAATATATATAGTGTAATTACGAAATGAGGTTGAAGAAAAATTTGCTATCAAAGACACCACACCATCCCACCCCACCCCACACCACACCACACCACACCACACCACACCACACCACACCACACCACACCACGCCACGCCACCCCACTGTGAGTGTATTTACATCATTGTCTCTTGATACCTTATATTGGCGTGTTGCAATAATACTGTCAGTTTGTGACTTTCTTATTTTGCTGATAACTTGATTTCCGTAGTAATATCTTAGTAATTCTTAGATAAGACATCCCATTTAGTTGTTGCTGTCTCGCTGACTCATTAAGATCAATCATTACCCATGATGCAACGTTAAAATGTCGTTGTTATTCATTAAAGTTGTAATTGTATGTTTTTTTATTTATCCTTAGGGGTTATGTAGTTATCCAAAATCCATGTAATTGTATGTTTTTGGTTTATCCCCTGAGGAATTGTCCAAAATATATCTAGCCATTCAGTTCATTTAAGTTGAATTTTCAAAAAAATAAATAAGACAATTATAGTAGAAATACATATCCATTTTGTCGAGACAGATACCCTGTAACCACATCACAATTTAGTTTTAAATGTTGAGGGTTTTGGTGCCCCTTTATACAGCCACTATTGAAAACAAGTGAACAACTTCAGTTTGTCCGAGAACAAAATGTGTATGTCTATCGTTTGTACTAGTCCCAGATACTAGTACTATCAAACTAATTAACATCTGATGTTGTAAATACGGCTCGATTTCTTGATTTCCTGGGAAGAAGGTGATCACTGCCAGAACAACAAAATCCACACTA
>NC_135551.1:30191454-30276454 GCF_964340395.1 Glandiceps talaboti | reverse complement strand
GTGATGATGCGCGCGCTGACCAGAAACAATTCTTCTTTTTTAAAAGCCTACTTTATAGTTTTTGCTCCCAAAGTAATAAATATCAGTACACTATGTTGTTGTGAGTGTTAACCAAATCTTCACTAGTCTATTAATTCACATCATGTATTGTAGGATTTGATTTTGATTTTTAATCATATGGATAATTATTTATCATATTTTAGTCAATACGCCAATAAAAAAGTCAACACGCCAATAAAAAGCAGAGTGTTAGAAATATTTGATAAAGTTATGGTATACTGATTGATTGTGATTTATGTACAGATACCAACGTGTACAAATACTGATCACATCCTGCCAGTACGGCCATCCCGTGTGCACACAGCATGCAATGAAATTATACCGAGAATGGATGGACAAAGGCACAGCGTAAGTAAATTCTAAATTGTAGACAAATATCACCATATTCAGTACCAATTCACACTAATTCACAAAGGTGTCTTTGGCTTGAAAAATGTCAGAAGAATGTGTAACCAGTTCAACTAGATTGAGTCACGTGGGAGGCTGAGAGGATAGCGGTTTTAATTATGTAATTTAAACCTATGATAATACATACATTTTCCTACTCCCTTACAACATCACTATTGGCAACTGTCAATCATTATATTGACAGTGAGATTAAATAAATGTACATTATTCAATTGACACCCATACATGTACTCCTTCATGACATAGATGATTATTTTGAAAGAAATATAATTTCCTCCATTCATTCAACTTTCTTGGTAAGCAGGTCAATAGAAGACAAACTGTACACATTTGGTAAAAACGTCGAAAAAGTCAACTGTACGACTGAGCCGAACGAACACCGACAAGCCAAACAGCCAGTTACCAGCCAATCAACCAACACACAGTAATGCCAGTGATATATATTCCATACAGCAATATTGTTGTCTACATTGTACACAATCGCTATTTCATGTACAAATAATCCTTCCCCATACCTTTCCTGACAGTCATACTGATTTTATTTTTTAACAACACAGAATTGCTCCAAATCTAAAGAAGGCTGTGGTATGTGGTGGTATCGCTGCTGGGGGTGCTGAAGAATGGGACTTTGCATGGGATAAATATAACAAATCTAACGTTGCGTCTGAGAAAAGCATGCTAATTGAAGCATTGACCTGCTCTAGTGAACTTTGGATCCTTAGCAGGTTAGTTATATTTTGTGTATTTATTTCTCAGGTTATTCAGAAGGAAGAAAACGTTACACTGCATATCAGCCTCAAAGTATACCCCTCAGTAATATGGAAATAATTAGATGTTATCCCAATATACGTACGTTCAGCCAAGGAAAATACGAATGACCTAAGGGGTCTTTGTCACTATGAGTCGCTAGACGAGTATTGACAACCCTTAGGTCACAAATATTTTCCAGAATATTGGAGAATAACATAATTATATCAGCGCCAGTAATATCAAAGAAAAATCGGGGAAAGTAATGGCAATTTTCAACGTTTTGATTGAAATTTTCAAACACAACAGAACCAGTGACGTAGACACGTGTTGTCGTGACATAGACGCGCATTGTCGTACGACCAGAGTATATATTCCATATTTTTGTTCAACCTGGTTCGTGCATTGTCTGTTATTCTTAAAACACGAAGGATTTGAGATGTAAAACTTAAAGGACGATCGATTGTCACCTTTTAATGAAAGTTGCCAAACCAGTACCATCTTTTGTCAAATTAGTATCATTTAAGAGATTCTTAGAAGCGTCGATTTCGGCTTTAAAGTGAGGTAGTCTGTTAGAGAAGTACCACTTTTGGATTCTCTTTGTGTACAAAATACACGTACGTAATACACACGGAAACCTTTTAAGAAAAAGACTGAGTCAACATGGCACGATTTAGGTGGCCGATTATGTACAAGGGCTTTTTAGTAACCGTAATTATGTCATAACTCATTATTTTGTGTCATACCAGGATTCAACATGTTTTCATATAGGTTTTTATATCATAGCGCTTTCCAACACTATGCTCAAAGAAAGTACTTCACAATTATTACCCTGGCACGGATCTATAACGACACAACGGCCCTTTACTTCCTCGACTCCCATGGGAGTATACAATCCATTGCAGTCTCTATAAGCGCATAAAATTAAAACATTCACATTGCAACCTCTATCGTACCAAGTCCCTAATTATATAGCTGGGTTGAGTGAGGCACAATCGTGGTTGCAATCTTGCCCGAGGACTTTAACTATCTAAAAACTATTTCTATTTGTTTTAAAGGTATTTAGACATGACCCTGGATGGTGACCGTATTCCTCCCCAGATAGCACTTCAAGTGTACACGGCATTGTCAGAGAGTTCCCTGGGAAGTTACATCATGTGGGATTTCTTCAGAGAGAATTGGGGTATTATTTCATCAAGGTATGACCACATCATATGCATAGACGGAGATGGTTTTTTTTTCTTTTCATAGGTGAATATTGATAAATTTGAAATGGCAGTAAGTTTAACAGTACTAAAAATATCATATGCATCAATATATGAACTACAGCTATTAAAATCTATGTCGATTCTCATCAAGCGTTACATCTCCGTGCATTTGAAGCTGGTGATTGTTCCGGTCAATAGATTGGCAACAATTTGTGAAGATTTGAGGAGATTCCTTCCGTAATTTGGGAATCTATATCTCATTTACAACTGTGAGGGCGTTGACTTTGAGTGTCACACCCTAAATGTTCCGCTTCACTCTTTTTCTTATGAGGCAACCAAATTATGGAATGAACTTCCAACTTTAACAAGAAAGACAGAAAATATTAATGTATTTAAAAAAATCAAAGTGTCACATTTCAGAATGTTTATAATGTTTTTGTGTCAAGTTGTTTCTATTTAGTCGTTTTAGATGTATTTGTATATTTTGTATTGTCTTTGATGTACTGTTTGTCCTTTTTCGAGTGTGGCCTATTTTTCCTTTATTTTTATGCTTAACTTTTTTGGGCCCCTGGGTAGATTAGGGTGGTCCTGACAGGGTTGTCGATGTGTATTTTAATAGCATTTTGATAATAAAAGTCATTATTTTTATTATTATTATATAAATGTCTTTGAATTAGTAGTTCATGACAGACCTGTCTTTGTTGTGGCGTTATTACATGTACATACGTACTATATATAAAACCATCGTCGCAAACCACAGCCTCTTTTACGGCACCGTCCAAAACGTACCGTTATTTCGCAGTGTCGCGGAAAAAATAACAGCTCTGGTTTGCGAGAATGATATAAACGTTTTTGATGAAACAATATGGTGATTGAAGTTCATCAACTTATTAATATTTTTTGTTTGTTTTATATTTAGGTATGGTGGCGGTATGTACCAAATGACACCATTAGTGGCAGCCGTCACATCAACCTTTGCCACAAAGTTTAAGTTACAAGAGGTCAGTTGAATTGCTACGTTCTGGTCTTTCTGATTACCATTCACAGTAAGGAATACAGTTTTAGAAAATATCCACACGCAGTCTTCAATCAATAATGATTTGACTGTCGAAATTGATTTTCATATTTTTTAGATGTTCTCTACAAACATTTCGTTAAAGGCGAATTGGAAACGAAGTACTTGCCTTGGCGTCACACTGTCTCTGTTTCGAATAGTGGCAATCGTTACGCCTGTAGAAATGTGTTCCTTTCTCGGAGTTCTATCTTGTACAAAACTTGCAAGTGTTTTTTAAAACTTCATAGTTACGTAGTATTTTATGTCATGTAATTTTCATTATGCGTCACGTGGTACTTCTGTGCTAGATCATACCAGCAACCATGTTGTGCTATAGTCAAGCGAAAAGTAATCACAGTATAAATACACTCCAGTAATTCCAATACCGCCAATATCGTGTGACCAACATTCAAGCTTTCTTTGACGTTTTGAAACTATTCAACTTCTTTTAGATATGGATAATAGAAATTAGGCTTGTAAAACATCTCATACCTAAACATGGTTCAAAATTGATCAAATTTGCACGTTTTTATTTAAAATGGGTTTACTTTTTTATCATATTCATACGTCATATGGTATCAGTTTACATTCAACTGCCGTTCCGTCAACTATTTATATTCGACAAGGTACACGATACAAAAGATTTAGAATCAGTGCGTGACCTGACAATGCGTCTATCCAACACTTGTACGTTACACATTATTGTGTTATATTATGTCATATGGCGAATGTTTGCATTCGTTCTTTTTTTATCAACATGGTAAATTACTTTACACGATCATGTAAGTATTTTTATCATCAGGTGACATGACAGTCCTAGCCGCAACATGTATAATCACAGCCAAATGTTTGTTTTTCTTCATAGCTGCAGTATTTTATCGACAATCATGTCAAGGGAACTACTTCAGATGAAAGTGGTTTTACTGGCACCAAAAGTTTCCTCGGAGCGTTAGGCAAGACGAAAGCTAATGTGAAATGGTTGGAAGAAAACCTAGAGGGCGTTAAATCCTGGCTTGAGACAGCCGTGGAGTAAGGCTGTATAGATGTGGGGCAAAATTAATGATTGTTTCTGTCCATTCGCTGATGTCACCAAATTGAGCATTATTTAAAGTTCAATTTATACAGAGGAATGTTGGCATTGAACAAGAACAGTATACTTTATATCGGGAGAAATTGATCTCTCTTTCCCCAACGATTGAGTTGATAAAAACACTTTATCAACCTATCAATACCAACTCCCAGCATCAATCAACCTTCTACGTCTGTCGTAACCAAGGTTACAGGGTTATATCTAAAGATTTTTACTACATTACCGCTGAAACTAGAAATGACATTTGGCGGAATATCAAACAATCTCCTTTAACCATACTAAATGCATGATTTTGTGAGGGTATTTGACTTAATAATAACTGTGTAAATGATCACTTACACTCAATTACTTGTGACATTGTAAATCACCTTCTACAAATTACTTAAAAACCATTTCGGCATAGTTGGAAGTTTCGCCAACATAGTAAACCTCACGGACAACGTCTTAGTGTATTCGACAAAGCATAATTGATATATCTAAATAACGTTATACGACTACCTTGATATGACATTGAGTGAGTCATTACGTGTAGAGGATAGTTGGCAAAGTTCTAATAGTGCCCCCCCTCCCCCCATCCAACAGTGATATAGTTACGATATACTAATACGTTCAGTGAGAAGGCTTGATTCGTTCTATTTACTTATTTCAGGTCAACTGCATACACCTCCACGTTCTCTTTTGCATTTTAAGTCACGTAATCACCTCGTATGGAGACGCCAATCCCCCGGAATGTAGAACACAAAAAGAATTCCAGTCGACGTGAAATACGGTAGATAAAACACGAATTGAACCTTCTGTTTGATTAGATATTGATCCGACTGAGTGGGCCATAATATGCCCTATGAAGGCGAACATATCTAAAACTGTGTTTTTTGAAGAAAAGTGTGATCATTTGCAAGTAACAAACAAATAATGACTCTCAAAGTCTGTGCAAGAAGAGTTGTTTCCAATGTCGAAGTCCAGATATGTAAAGGTTATTCTACAAAACTGAAAGACACAGTATGGTGGCGCTGTTGCCTAATGATGTAATAGTTTTACGCTGCTTTAACTGAGTAATGCTATGTAGTTAGGCCTACAACCAGTATGCATAGGTTTGTTGTTGTATCTTAAAGTGCACTCTTTAGACGGACAAGGAAACAGTTTTTTCCCCTTCAATATTTGAAAATAAATTTTGGAAGGGGTTTTGTATAATGGCGTAACAATGACACCCCTGATTATACTTGATATCACAGAATATAGTCACGTGTTAGGTAGGCCTACTACTAGTATATTCTGTATTTTCGTTGTGCATAGTAGCGCTGAAAATAGACACCCAAATATCGTCCATTTTATCACGTATTCGCTTTCCGTTGTAATGATTTTCAAAAATACAACGTTTTGCATTTCTTAAATTTCGCGGATGGTTTGAACATGTTTCAATTTGGATGTCTATTTTAGTCGTCAAAACATCAGCGGGTGGCCTTTCGGTCATCTGGAAGACTAGTATACCGTTATTGCCTCAAAGTATTTGATATGCGCTTTATGATAGCCTATGTCGTGACTATAGCATACATATAATGTGTGAGGGAATAATCTTCAGCTGTTCAAGATGATAGCTGTTTTACTATACATGTGTAGTATTAGTATTGTAGTAAGGTATTCACCCTATTTAGACTCAGATATTCTAATTAGATTCTAAATAACTGGATTCTGAATTTGTGGTCACATCATTACTGACCTCCATGTTCAAGAGAACAAAATGAATCATTGTACAATGCAGTAAGTTTACTGTGTGGACCTTGTTCTGTCATCGTAAACGTGTTTAGCACAACTGAACTGAATAGCGCTATAGGCATGGTGAAATGTGTAAGTCTGTGTGTTTCTGTGTCTGTCTTGTCTGTCCGTCCGTCTGTCTGTCTGTCTGTCTGTCTGTCTGTCTGTCTGTCTGTCTGTCTGTCTGTCTGTCTGTCTGTCTGTCTGTCTGTCTGTCTGTCTGTCTGTCAATAACCAACAGACTTATTGCCTTTGTATCTGGCGAGGACATTAATTAGGATTTTCAGAAGGGAAACTGTTAAAATGAAATGATCGCACAAAGGTGATACTTGGTAGATGGGGGGGGGGTGAGATTTGAGATTTGATGGGCATGCGTCAAACTGAAGATGTTGTACGAGACATATTGACATATTGACACGTCTCTCCCTAGGAACTATCACCATTCCCTTTGCAACAGACAGATACCATCTTTTGTAAAGATAAAAATACGATTTTAAAGAATGCATGCAGATATGCCTAGCAACAAGACTAAGCCTAGGCTATATCAATAGCCATATGACAGTGTGTATTGCAATGATAACAACAGAGACGGATAGGCAAGTGGATTAACATCCAAACAAATGAACACACCCAACAATAAGACCAGCCCATGGGTATGTATCAGTTTGCCCAGTAGAATAACGTACAACCAGTCAAATCCTCTGAAAATGACCGCAACTATTGCCCAAACGAGTTGTGCTTCAATGCCATTGTCACTATTGTTATTGTCCTCGTACTGTACGACGTGTAGTCTGTATGTTGTTTCATTCTGAATATTCAAATGAGAAACTCGAGAGTCTATACTCGATACCAGTTACATTTCCATACAGATGAAATATCTTATTTGATAAATAATTCCTGTCCTCCTGAACCTTAGATTTGTTTTGAAAGCAAAAGTCAAAGTTCAAAGTTCACACCGTATACTACGACACAAATCTGTACGTTAACATGCGAGTTAAAAGGAGTCAACTTCATCAGCTCAATGAAAGATACAGTAGTTATAATCATCGTCACTGGACGATAGTTTTAATACAGATTGCCTGATTGGACAGTACGATGGTCTGATAGCAGTTTAATACAATCAATCAATCAATCAATCAATCAATCAATCAATCAATCAATCAATCAATCAATCAATCAATCAATCAATCAATCAATCAATCAATCAATCAATCAATCAATCAATCAATCAATCAATCAATCATTCAAATTTCTATAGCACCAATTTCCAGAGCGATGTTCTCATCGGATTGCTACGATTATTCGAAAACAGTTTATCACAGCAGTTCTCATTGGACAGCTACAATGGTCTGATAGTAGTTTAATACGATCATTCGAATACAGTTTATCACAACTGTTCTTATTGGACAGCTACGATGGTCTGATAACAGAAAACTACTTTAATTTCTCACTCATTGTTGCTCCTCAATGAAGTTTAATATTTCTGTGCAAAATTGGAAATGTTTTGCTGAAGCCGAGTGATGAAATATGTTATTTTAATTATTTTGGATGTAAATAGAATTATGAAATCTATTGATAAACTATACTAACTGTTAGTGTTGATATAACTATAGTTGGTTTCAATATTAACTTAAGGTTATAAACCATTAAATGAAGACGTTACTATATCGTATACAATATATGTAATCAAATTAACGAGTGAAGATTTTTGAATAATAATTATCATACTTTCATATATATCATAAAGTATATCACAATAGAATAATTGATATGTTTTAAGAAAACCAGTAAGGGAAATCTAGTCCTAGGATTATTGGAATATTGGGTATTAATGTGTAATTATGTCAATGGAGATCTTGATCGTTTTTATTGAAGTTGGTACTTGTATCAGACATCTTGTATTACTACAACTCTTTTTATGATATGTTAATCAGCTCACGTAGGTGGCGTGCTTTAATGCGGAAGTTGGAAACCCGCCATCTTGAATGCTGGATTGTAGGTAATGTTACACCAATTCCGTTGATGAACATGAATCCATATTGATTACCCTGATCCTTATACCGCAACTTCAAATCATCCACTTGTATTTCAGTTTGAATTCCAAGATATGAAAAAAACTGCACCACGAAATAGAATTTTAAAATCCCATTACGATACATATGCCATTGTAAAGTAAAAAAAAGTCGTATCTTAATGAAGAATGTCGTTAAGTTATATTTCTTGTAATCGTATTCTGTCACAATATGTTGTATAAATTTGATAGAAACTTGTCAACATTTACATAGAAAGTTACATTGTAAATTAATTGTATGATTACAAGAAAATAGTCGCATACACATTCAATGTAGAAGTTATAATGTCGAATATTTATTGGGTCATGTAAACTTTAGTTCAAAATTTGTCTCGGTGATTAAAATCTCGCGGTCAATTTGAATATGTTGAAGTGTAAATTGGATTGCTGACATCGAAACAAAGATTGGATTTCCAGAATTACTAGTGTTCTAATGTTCGTGATTTGCTAGTGTTGGATAAATTGTTGATAATACTGCATCAGTTTAGATATCATCGGGGGTTGGGGGGTTGGGGGTTGGGGTTGATGACTGAATATATGTTGTCTTAAGAACTACATTCAGTGAGTAGCGTCAATAAAAGCTGTATCACTGTAGTAGCCTTTCGCCAGGAAGGTTACAATATTTACCCCCCCCCCCCCCACATTAGGGAAGGTAATGTCATCAAGTTGTTAGTATTACCCAGCTGGATCTCAGACAACCAACACATGAGAGACTGGATGTATTTATTAATACGAACTTATTGGTCATTAAACTCTAAAGCTATCGTCATTTTGGCTGTACGTTTTAATTCACAATCGATAAGCTTATATTACGAATTTATAACTCTCTTCAAATACTTTGATTGTTTGAAATTAGTACTACAATGTATACGAGGATGAATTCATATCAACGTGTTAGTTATTCATTGTAAGAATGGTATATCATTATGTATATAGAGAACTAATCGTGTCTGCTACAGCCTACACCAGTAAATTCATGTTCTGGGAAAAGAATTATTATGGCTGTGTATCAAAAGTGAATCCAGATAATGATTAAGTCTTATAGTTTGTGATTAGTAAAAACCCCTATGTAATTTCTATAGACTTTTACTTTCTACTTTTGTATCCCAGATAAGGTAGTGCAACATGCTCACTGGGGATTTTGTGTGTCTTACAAGTTATGTAGCCAAACGATGTTGATGATTTTTTTCAGTACAGGTTTAATTGCAAGGATGCTTTAAGAGTTTGAACTTTGACCTCTTCAGTACGAAATATATGTTAGAACATGATGACATCGATCCGGCTTGTAAACTGTGTCACTTTGCATCGACTATTTTGACATCGATCTGTAACATGACTTCTACGATTTCCGTCTAAAAGGATCCTGCTCAGAGCGGCTACCAGTGGGAACACATAATCTAGGACAGTCTTGGCATAGGATTAAATCCTTCATAATGCAATCTCTGTCCTACCAGGTTCTTATTTATACAGCTAGGGTTTAATTGTGGTTCAAATCTTGACCAAAGACTTTAGCAACCGGAATTGCACAGATTCCAAGCCGGAAACGCAAAACCATTCGACCATCATGACTCTGGCAATCACATCAGAATGAAATTACAGAAAACAGTGGAAGAAAATATTTGTTCGAATATTTCTTTTGCCCACACAATGTCATAGAGACGCGTAATGTTACCTGTATGAGTGGATATATTGAATAACGTTACTAATGTAAATTGTGATACTACCTTGTATTCCACCTTACTTGCATGGATGGATGGATACTAAAATGGCATTACCAATTATGCTGCCAGTATAGTCTTCACCTAACGCATATTTGCATACAGAGGAGTTTGTACCGGTCAACAATATATGAAATTTCTCGTATTTTCAAAGCTAAGAATACCATTTAGGGCCATTTTTAGTAGGGATTTATTTATCTAACTTTTATATGCTTTTATATCCTACATGTTTTTCCTACATGGAGGTAAATGACCAGTAAGAGTTAAGATTTTACCGGGCGATTTGCCCTATGTCCTCCTTTTCTTTTCTCCCTGTATCAAACGAGCATAGTGTCTGGAGAATACACTTATTCGTAGCAGCATTATTCGACAGTTCGTATCCGTTGCTGGTATAACTCCCCAATCCAGGCAATATTACGCGTCCCTATGCTTAATGGTTGGTACTGAAGCAGTTAAAAAAGAACACCAGTCGAATAATTAAACACTATATAACACATCGATTAATCGGAATAGATGGGCATGATGTATCGTCACTGACGTGTACATATGCCAAACCATATCCAACAAAAGACTATACCATGGCCGTATGTATTACGCACGGGTGACCAACAGTAAAATTGAATATAAACAGCAACGTATGGGAGTGATTGATGTGTCGGAAGCAATTTATCTGTGACAGTTGTGTTGCCGACGTGTGTGGCCACATTGGTTAAATTTCGGAACTTTCAGTGGTAATCAAATTGAAAAAAAAGTTAAATATAATTACAATCTAAGATTCCTTCGTAGTTACAGTGTATTCATTGTTAATGATTACATCAAGTAGTTTATATGATTACCTTGATCCTAGGTAGTCCGTTACGTCACAATGTCACGTGCGTTTGGTACTGTTATGAATGACTTACGTAGGCTTTATGGAATTTCTGATACTTCAAATGTGATATTGTATCTTTGTATTTATGTAGAGAAATATACAGGTACGTAAACAGAATATATGTGTGACACCGAGTCAGTTTTTATTCAGTTCATTTATTATAATCCCTTCGAGGAAAGATAGATACATACACCCTATCGTTCGATTATAAGCTTGCAGATCATACCAATGTAGTCAAAACGCACGCACACACGCACGCACGCACGCACAAACAAATAAATAAATAACCATACAAACAAACAAACAAATACATAAATAAATAAATAAATGACACCACGTATGCACACACATTTGTGTACAATACAATATAACAAGAATATAGTGTTACAGTAATGTAATGTAATAATGATATACTAATCAATATATATATATATATATATATATATATATATATATATATATATATATATATATATATATATATATATATATATACACAAAATACACAATTTATGGTACGGAGCCGTTACTCAGAGTTTCACGCTTGAATGCGATCTTCGGACGAAGATCGCATTCAAGCGTGAAACTCTGAGTAACGGCTCCGTACCATAAATTGTGTATTTTGTGTAAATACAGCTCTACTTCGCAGTATTGAGCGCTTTTCCTTCAGTTTATGACTTACCTCTTACACTGAATTAGTACATATATATATATATATATATATATATATATATATATATATATATATATATATATATATATATATATATATATATATATATATATATATTATATATATATGTATATGTATGAAATGTCAGGACTGAATTTATTTATCATCAGGACTGTTCTACTCATTCCTTTTGTACTCATATATACATTGTGTGTGTATATATATATATATATATATATATATATATATATATATATATATATATATATATATATATATATATATATATATTATACATATGTCTGCCTGTGTCTGTGCATGCGAGCGTGTAAACATATGTTTGTAATTGTGCGTATGTGAATATCGAACCAATACATACCAACATTAAAGTGATCACCTTGGAAAATCACGAACTCCACATAAAATCGAGTAGAAGTTTGTGCTTTGTGAAGTGATCTTTGAATTTAATGGCCCTCATACCGATGTTAATGTCATATATTGCCTATCAAATCAACGACAGTAAGGTTTGTATGAGTCGTATAGTTGTACCTTTATATTGTCATAACAAAGACGACACCAAATACCACTGTGAAATAATTCAATACCCTTCAGGATCTTTCAAAACCAATTGTAACCCGAAACGAGTACATGATGCAATACATTTCTATAGACCATCGCCGAAACTGTGTCTATGTAATGAATGTATCTATACTACAAGGGAATAAGCACAATTTACGACAGGGGGGGGGGGGAAAGAAAATATATCATTTAAAGAATTTTCGCACCCCTAAATAGCTGTCAAAAAATAGTCATGCCCCTTCCCGAAATGAATCCAAGAATTTTATCTGATTTGGTTTCTGACATTACAGACAAAACGGACAACGGCTTTATTACATTTGGAATCTTTCTTGTCTTTTGATACCATTGACCACCAAACTCTTTTGATACCATTGACCAACAAACTCTTTTGATACATTGACTACCAAACTCTTATCCAAAAATTGTCCTACTATAGAATCAGAGGTCTACCTCTCCATTGGTTCTAAAGCTATCTAGGAAATGGCCAACAGGTTGTAAACAGCAATGGCACTACTTCAAACCCAAGACATATATCAAGTGTGGAGTCCCACAAAGATCTATCTTGGGACCTGTTCTTTTCTTGATATATATTAACGATATTGATAAGTCAACTGATTCTTTCAACATGCGTTTATTGCTGACGATACCAACCTTTTCAAATACATGATATCTACTCACATTAACTTTTCCCTTATGAGCAAGCCCTTTGAGAAAGTTAACCATTGTGCAATACAAATAAACTTACAATTAGTATCGGAAAAAAAACCAGATTATTAAAACGCACCAAACATTCCTCCATTTGGCAGGATGACTTTGTATTGGCAACACACCCGTAGATGGTGTGTTGTCTGTCACTTACTTAGGCGTATCAATAGACCCTTCCCTAACCTGGAAATCCCATATTGAGAACGTAAGATACTATTAGTCCAAAGGATGGCATCATTTCGCACATTCGTCACTAAGTTCCAAATCCTGTCCTTACTCTTCTCTACAATAGTCTAATTCTCCCCCACCTTTCTTACTGGATTGAAATCTGGGGAATCACTTGTCCAACTGCTCGTGATCCACTTTTCCGTCTGCATAAGAAGTTTGTTCGACTTATAACTTTCTCTGACTACCAAGCCCATTCTACCCCCGCCCCCTTAAAAAACTCAATATCCTTGACATCCATAAACTTAGTAAACTTCAAACTTGTATGTTCATCTCTGACCTAAAACACAATCGTTATGTACACTCTCTCGACCATTACATTACTAACAAGTTGTCCCATAGCTATCCGACCAGAGCTAAAATAAGTGATAACCTTTTGATTCCAAAAGTAAACTTGTCAATTATGTAGTTACCCAAACTAGGAATTCTGTGCTCACAACAATAAGAAAGACCAACAATAGACAAAATATTTAAGGCTAAACTAAAACAGGTTTTTTAGGGGATTACTAAATCTTACTGACCCTTTAACGTGCCTCTATAATTTCATTTCTGTATGTATGATTTTTATTTTTTTCTCCATCACTATTCACAGGAGATGTATTTTTGTTGCTATATCTCGTACATCAAATTAGCCTTAAGGTTCATGAACGTTTGGTCCATGGACTTTGACTAATTCCTCGGGAACTATTCCATGGCCCTCACCAGAATTCTGTTTTGTATTACTTTCAAAGATTAGAATGTATATTTTAATTTCATTTTCTGGTGGATTCAATTTCAATTCAATCCAAGATCGCTGACATTGTTAAGGCAGATTAATAATACTTAGAAATGATATATTATCTCGATCTTAAAATCTCAACGTTAGGAAATCATTTATTAAACTACTCGATCGGCTTAAGAGTGAAAGTTAAATTTGTTCTGTTGAGCAGCACGTTTACTTTGATAAATAGTTCTGCAGGATGGGTCAAAGGTCAAAGTTGTGAACACATCGAGGTTAAATGTGAATAATAACCATGAGAAATTATATTTAATTTGAAGAAATTAAATTTAAGTGACCTCGATATTGAAGAGGCATAGATTATTTTATTTTACTTTTATGGAGGTTGGGGTTAAATCGTCGAGCAAATTCTATGACAAGTTATTCAAGGCCGAAAGCCCAAAGTTGCTCCATATCAATGAGTGACCGGGTCTACGAGTGGCCGGGTCAACGAGTGACCCGGTCTACGAGTGGCCGGGTCAACGAGTGGCCGGGTCTACATTCCTTATCTACGCATTTTGTAGTATAAAAGATAATAATATTCACCGACACATATTCATCGATAGTTTCGGCAACGTTTTATAAACTACCCTTCACCACAACGCCGCATGTTTCGGTAATAGCAATAAAACATTTCCCATTTACATCACTATCATTACACCTGCATTTCCTAAGGCCTTTACTAACCATGACTTCATGCTTGTGCCGTCAAAAGATTGCAACCATAAACTAGGAACAGCGTGATCCATATGGATAAATGATAGTCAAGCAATTATTATCGTTGACACGCAATCACTACATGTTCAAATAACCGCAAGATTCCACGAGACAGACACTTTTCCTTTAATAGTTTACATATTGGACAGAGTTTAACAGTACATGTATAGTGGGGGAAGGATTTAAAAAGCTCTCACACACCCAGCGTTGCCGTAAAACAGCGCATGATTTGTAGTATACCACAATATGGGACGTTTAAGTCGTACACGAGTTCCACCATGATGTATAGGCATTCCTCAGAGGGAAGATTACCAATAAAAGCCGCCACACAGTGTGTTACCGTAAAACAGTACAGTCTTAGTTGTATAATATTTAGATTGAAATCAGCGAATACCATCATCCCTAAGGCATAAAGTACCATACATTTACATGACGATAACCATGTTGCTGGTTCCACAATGCATCACGCGTCTTCGAATATACAACGAATGTATTCTATACGTGCAGGTCAGAGGTTTTCACGCGCCACTCTATCAGGGGGGTGGCTGTCAAATACATGTAACGGTACGGTAAAATCCATCTCTGTCATGGATAGTGTTTAGACTTTGTTCAGTACACAGACACGGACACAGACTAATATCAGGATAATTATCTTGGTTGATATTCCTGACAGGGTTGGGTGTGTTGCAGTAGGTGCGAATTTCTTTCAGGATATTTTTTTTCTGTAACTTGAGACATGATATTACAAATTTGTGGTAATGACTTTAATAAATACATAAATACATAATTGGACACACACACACACACACACACACACACACGCGCGCGCGCGCGCGCACACACACACACACACACACACACACACACACACACACACACACACACAGCCACACATTCTTACCCAAAGCAGGACTATGCAATATTGAACACATATTGCCTGACCATGAGGGCTATAGCACCCGTTTATCACACCCGAGGGTCTGTGAGTTACCAGAATCACATGCTATATTAGCATGTAATTCTGGTAACTCACAGTCACAAGAGGATAATGAACGGGTGCTATAGCCCGAAAATAGGCCAGGCAATATGTGTTTTATAGTATACCTCATGCTGTGAACTGGCGTGGCAGACAACATCGTCAGAAGCTGCCATTTTGACCTGCTGTGAACTCGCGGTGGTCACGTGACCATGTAATAGTTGATGGAACTGTTCCCCTTGGGAAATAGTCATTCTATTCTCCTATCACGAGACTGATTATAGCGAATCATGGCACAGTATCATCACTAGGTATATTATAAATAGTAATATTAATGTGTGAAATCCCCATCATTTCCGGTGTAGGACCATGGAAGTATACTTCCATGGTAGGACACAGCGCAGTGCTTGTGCACTAGTTGTTGTTGTTGTTGTTGTTGTTGTATTTTATTTATTAACGTGTCCTATGAGGACTTAAAGTATACATTTGTTTATATGATCTGGTACAATTGTTATTAAAACTTGCCACATCCAGCCCCTTGGGCTTATAAGACACAAATCCAATTTGTTGCAAAATAAATAAATAAATAAATACATAAAGAAAGAAACATTTTTTTTCCAAGTGTGAGGAGTATATCTTACAAATTATACATTTTCTCCTTTCTCTTATTATAAGCATCAAAGATAAAGTTTGCCAACAGGTCAGGTGTTTTGATCATCAGTAGTTCAATCTTATCGATAATTTGAAAAGCTCTGAACTCTGGGTATGAAGCACACACTCTACTAAATAAAGTATCTCTTAAAGAATTATACAGACAGCAATCAAAAAGAAAGTGTTAGTAGTAATTATAGCAAAGGTAGTCCCCATGGGACACACAGACAGGAAGAACAGCGCCCTCACAGTCAATTGTACAAAAAGCGACGTCTCTCACGCAATGCATCTTGGAACTGGAAAAATCGACTATTAACTTTATTCAATCATCACCACAGTGGTTAAGTTAGAGCTATATTTGTGTTTCCGTAGCCAAACGTAAAAGCAAGTGGTAAATATTCTATTTGTCGGACAGTCCATGAATGTTCTACATTTTATATTACTACATCTCTATAAAGTCACACAACGCGTCCAGTGCTTACCATCAGAATAATAACCACAGACTGTTGTTAGAATTGTGTCAGTACACACAAACTGTCGTCAGAATTGTGTGAGTACACACAAACTGTCGTCAGAATCGTATGAGTATACACAAACTTGTCAGAATCGTATGAGTACACACAAACTGTCGTTAGAATTGTGTCAGTACACACAAACTGTCGTCAGAATTGTGTGAGTACACACAAACTGTCGTCAGAATCGAGTGAGTATACACAAACTTGTCAGAATCGTATGAGTACACACAAACTGTCGTTAGAATTGTGTCAGTACACACAAACTGTCGTCAGAATTGTGTCAGTACACACAAACTGTCGTCAGAATTATGAGTATACACAAACCTTGAGGACACGTAGTATTTCTTAGATTTTTGTTATCCTTGTCAACAGGCTTTAGACTAATAGTATAGAGTGTATTGATACATTTGTAGTAGCAGGATTTGTGTGATATTTCTAAGCAATAATACGGGTCCCTATGACACAAACAATCGTCAGAATCGAGTGAGTATACACAAACTGTCACAATCGTATGAGTATACACAAACTGTCGTCAGATGTTGAATGTTGAATACAACCGCTTTAATATACGATTATTGAATACGATTGGAAGTGAAATAGCTAGGGTATGTAATAGGAAATGTAATTGCCCTAAGGATTCTTCATATTCCTTCCAATCAGCGCCGCACCAAATCTTATCTCTTACGTTAATACAATACGCCAAAGGAAACGGTTGGCGATACACTTCGACGGTAAACATTTCAGATTTACTGATATTTACACAAGAAATCTAGCAAGAAATCCACAGCCTGAAAATATATTCCTGTGAATACATGTATCTGGAATGTTTAATGAAAACCTTTAGCGGTAGACATCGCCTTGGCGGCAACATTACTATAGCTCTTAACGATGGGCTTTACTATCTTTACTATTATTTCACACGTTTCGTTCTCAGGGCAAACAAATTAATGTTCTATTTCCATTGAAGCAACACTTTTCTATTTCAATGAATCAGTTCTGTCCAATGTCCTTGATATCGACAGTAAATGTATGTACTCACATAGTTAGCGATGATTTGGACAACATGATACATAGTAACATAGACTGGAATGGGTGACTTGGACATTATGATACATAGTAACATAGACTGGCATAGATGACTTGGACATCTTGATACATAGTAACATTTTTGGTAACTCGTGATTCCATGCTGTCCATGACAACTGTGCTACACTGTCCAGATCTACTATGCTATACTATCCATACCAACTATGCTATACTATCCATATCAACTACGCTATACTATCCATATCAACTATGCTCGTTATATTATACCAGTATATTGAAAATATAGGAAACAAGATAAGAACTAACGTTTTCTAGTTTCATATGCGCCCCCTGTTACTAATTTGCATAACAATAACGCTGCTTTCAAGACAGCTTATCTGGGCCTCAACCATGACATGAACGTCGTGCAGCCTTATCTGCTAGTCGTTTCTAGGGATAATTTGTACATTGATCGGCTCATTAAAAGTGTAATGAGCTATAGGCACTACATAAATACACAGACTACACATGTATAGGCACTATGTACACACAGACTACCCATGTATAGGCACTATATACACACACTACGCTATACTATCCATACCAACTATGCTATACTGTCCATGTCAACTATGCTATACTGTCCATATCAACTATGCTATACTATGAAGTATGCTATACTATCCATATCAACTATCCTATACTATATACTATACTATACTATACTATACTATACTATACTATACTATACTATACTATACTATATCACTTGAACTATCCTATCCATATCAACTATACTATACTACACTATACTATCAACTATGCTGTACTTTAGCAATAAACCACCCTGCCCTAGGCCCTGGGGATGGGTTACCACTCGGTTTTGACCAGTGAACGAAATATATGCACGAGCGATAGCTGATCTGGGCCTCAACCATGACATGAACGTCGTGCAGCCTTATCTGCTAGTCGTTTCTAGGGATGATTTGTACATTGATCGGCTCATTAAAGGTGAAATGAACTATAGGCACTACATAAATACACAGACTACACATGTATAGGCACTATATACACACAGACTATACCATACTATCAACTACGCTATACTATCCATACCAGCTATGCTATACTGTCCATATCAACTATGCTATACTATGAAGTATGCTATACTCTCCATATCAACTATGCTATACTATCCATATCAACTATGTAATGCTATACTATCCATACTAACTATGCTATACTATCCATATCGACTATGCTATACTGTCCATATCAACTATGTAATGCTATACTATCCATACTAACTATGCTATACTATCCATATCGACTATGCTATACTGTCCATATCAACTATGCTATGCTGTCCATATCAACTATGCTATACAGTCCATATCAACTATGCTATACTATGAAGTATGCTATACTCTCCATATCAACTATGCTATACTATCCATATCAACTATGTAATGCTATACTATCCATACTAACTATGCTATACTATCCATATCGACTATGCTATACTGTCCATATCAACTATGCTATGCTGTCCATATCAACTATGCTATACAGTCCATATCAACTATGCTATACTATGAAGTATGCTATACTATCCATACTAACTATGCTATACTATCCATATCAACTATGTAATGCTATACTATCCATACTAACTATGCTATACTATCCATATCAACTATGCTATACTGTCCATATCAACTATGCTATACTGTCAATATCAATTATGCTATACTGTCCATATCGACTATGCTATACTGTCCATATCAACTACGCTATACTATCCATATCAACTATGCTATGCTGTCCATATCAACTATGCTATACTATCCATATCAACTTTGCTATATTGTCCATATCAACTATGCTATTCTATCCATATCAACTATGCTATACCAACCATATCAACTATGCTATACTATCCATATCAACTATGCTATACTATGAACTATGCTATACTATCAATAACAACTAGCCTATACTTCTTTCTAAGCGGCTTAGGTGCTCATTTATACAAATTGTCCCGAAGGTAAAGATATAACCTCGTTCGGTACTATTGGTATGACCTCGCTTTGAAGTTTGTCTTTCGATGCGACATCTTCGTTTTAAACGCACGGTAGATAATGGGTTCAGATTTCACTGTAAGGCACAGTATTTATCTGACATACTATGAGTTTCTTTTATGTAAAGCTGATGGAGTTCAAATGATGGCGATTTTTTTCTAGTTGCTTGATCGCCGTGGTTAGATGAGAATTCGTTACCAATGGGTATTCTCCTTTGACTTATTCTGTCGACGATGTGCTGAATATACACACATAGACTACACATGTATAGGCACTATATACACACATAGACTACACATGTATAGACACTATATACACACAGACTACACATGTATAGGCACTATATACACACAGACTACACAATGTCATGTATAGGCACTATATACACACAGACTACACAGTGTCATGTATAGGCACTATATACACACAGACTGCACATGTATAGGCACTATTTACACATGAATAGGCACTATATACACACATAGACTACACATCTATATGCAATAGGCACTGTATACACATGTATAGGCACTATATACACACATAGACTACCCATGTATAGGCACTATATACACACACAGACTACCCATGTATAGGCACTATATACACACAGACTACCAATGTATAGGTACTATATACACACAGACTACCCATGTATAGGCACTATATACACAGACTACCCATGTATAGGCACTATATACACACAGACTACCCATGTGTAGGCACTATATACACAGACTACCCATGTATAGGCACTATATACACACAGACTACCCATGTATAGGCAATAGATACTGCTTTCATTGAATATCGGCCCTTTGATACAAAGGAAATGTCATCCATTGATAGCAGGCTGTAGGCTGTACGAAATTTGCTATATTCCATACATTCTGCATCATTCATTTTATATTTAAACCCAATATTCTACAGAGTTCATATAACTTAGTATGTAATTAATGCCAGTATGATAATATTATAAGCTTATAATAAAAATTGATAAAATTCATAAGACTATTTGTAAAATTGATATTGAACTCGTCGATTAACATAGAGAATAATAATTGAAAACATGATTTGGTCTGCATCACATCTTCAATAAGTATATGCACGAAGTACTTCGTCTAGATTATTGCAAATGCAGTATAAACGCCCTCTTGAGACAAGCAGCTATTGTCAAGTGATAAAACATAATATGTACATACTTTCGGAGAGCTTCACTTACCACGGAGATCAGTAATAATACAAAGTGGGAGCAGATAATTCGATTACGTCATTTGATTAATACTCGTATCATGGAAAGAATTTGTGGCCATACCTTTATTAAACTCTGACATGTTGAAACACAAATTGAAATTAAAATAATTGTATATTTGTTGCCTTGTATAGAATGAGAATTTACAGATACAAATTCATCGGGAAAATTGATCAATTTTAGATTCGGGAAAACATGAATTAAAATAAGTATATTTTGAAGATGAATGGAAAGTGTTTCTACTGAAGATGTTATCGTTGGAATGTGTGTCGTTGACAAATTAGCCTGATAATGTTGATTGATGTGGATATTTGGTTGAATGGTACGGTTTACTTTAATCACCTTTACTGAAAAGCATCAAACTGTAGTCCTCAAGATAAAGTAGAGAACGTATGCAATGCTCTCAGCATCAAGTGAAATCTTGAGTTGCGTACAAACGTCTAATGCTACCACTCGTCTGTTGATGACAAATGGATTGTCCATGTCACTGATACCCATCAATCAAGAGAACTCTCTCAATATCGACTTTACATCATCCTATGGTTACTGTGAGTCATTATGACCGTGCATTTCTTTGACAGCTGCCCAAAAGAAAATAAAGGGGTTAAAAGGACAGTTTAACAGAACTACAATTTCTAACGTGTTTTTGGAAATAATACTACGCCAAAGAGTCTGTACATGGCCATACAATTGTAATCATTTCATGTTTGTAAAAAGACAAAACATGTTTATTTTCTGTAGGGCTGACATATAAACTATTAACATTGTGAGTATTGGTGAAATAACCATGGACTGGTAATAGTTTAAGCTCGTATTCTTAAAGGTTAATATAGCTTTTCCTTCATCTGTACTCGTCGTAATGACGTCATTTCAATGGTTTGACGCCGCGGGTATTACAGTATATGTACGTTGAATAGCCATCCTTGGTGATTTGAAATCATCTTGCTAATAAACCAAACGTTTACTTTTATATCTCACTGGACTTATTATCATACAATTCTCACTATACACTTCATCACCAAGTCCTAACTCCAGTAGGCTATAAACATCACGTTGGGATAGTTCTGCAGGAATCAGTGTAAGTATATGTCCTTCACCCAGTATGACATTTGTTGTAGAAAAACAAACATGTGTAATTGGTTCTCCAATTTCATAGTCATATCCGGTTATTTACTTACGTCATGTCCGGTTATTACTACATGAATCTCACGACCAACTGATATTGATCCAATTTTACTACAAGCCATCAAACCATTATCCATCTTTCCTACAATATAAATTACTTAAATGTAATAAGCAATTCCTGAGACTTTCTGAACAACTATACAAAAACAAATTAGCAGGTGACACTTTTCCATATACATACATATACTGAGATACACACATGCACCTACCTACCTACCCACATGTGCATACATACACGTGTACATGCGCGCACACACACACACACACACACACACACATACATACATACATACATACATACATACATACATACATACATACATACATACATACATACATACATACATACATACATACATACATACATACATACATACATACAAATGGCAACGTTAAAATATCAAAAGTGCATCTCTTAGCCTTGTATGTTATTGAATGGAAATAGTTCTACAATAAAGTGTGATATCCCAAGGTCGTTGAACTCTCTACAAAAGATATTATAGATCCATTAGAAGTAACCCATGCAAGGCACGACTTTTAAAACGTTACAGGTTTGACAATTAGTGAATACATTGGTGAAGTGGGAACTTTAATCTTCCAATAGGGTCATATTGACTACAAACTACTATGTGCGTAATTATTGCTATGTTGTGGCGAAATTGATCTCAATGTCATAAATGGCTTGAATCAATGGTGGTGTGTATTGATTGGTCAGCTCGGCATTGATTGACACGACAGACTTTATCGGATGGATTACAAAAATAGCAGATGGGGCAGATGTTTTAACATTATGTAGGTAAGAATACTCGATGTTGTGAACATGTATGTATGTATGTATGTATGTATGTATGTATGTATGTATGTATGTATGTATGTATGTATGTATGTATGTATGCATGTATGTATGTATGTATGTATGTATGTATGTATGTATGTATGTATGTATGTATGTATGTATGTATGTATGTATGTATGTATGTATGTATGCATGCATGCATGCATGTATGCATGCATGCATGCATGCATGCATGCATGCATGTATGTATGTATGTATGTATGTATGTATGTATGTATGTATGTATGTATGTATGTATGTATGTATGTATGTGTGTTGTGATGTCTATGGATATTTTCTATTTTTTGCCGACATTTCTTCATTTACTTCAACCTTTGTACAGAAACTATAACGAGTCTAATTATTAACACTTTGTACATAGCCGACAGTAAGAGTGAAGCGTTTGGTCTGTAGATGGATATACATAGCAGTTCAAAGTACTTTTCAATAGACACAAGTAAATTGTTGATTGTGGTCAACACCCTGTCCAATCGAGTTTACTATGTCTCTGATTTCAATTCCATATATCATGATATCATACGGTAATTCATTTCTTCATAATGAAACTTGGGCGATCACAAACATAGCCATGATATATAAATATCACAAACTTAGCCATGATATATAAATATCACAAACTTAGCCATGATATTCAAATGTCACAAACTTAGCCCTGATATGCAAATATCACAAACTTAGCCATGATATGCAAATATCACAAACTTAGCCATGATATGCAAATATCACAAACTTAGTCATGATATGCAAATTAACAAACACGTACAACCATGATATGCAAATATCGCAATCTCATTTAGAAATATTGGCAAATTTATGGCAATGGGATGTCAGAATAAACTGTTGGATTGTTTGTTTATGTACAACAGAAGACTGTGTCCACATACTCAGCTAAACGCCAAACCGTTATTATTGGTGTTGTATATGCCACACTTTTTCCCCCAACAGCACGAGTTGTATCCCTGATCAACAAATGACTACTTGGCCTAAATTAACCAGGAGCTATATTCGATCTCCAATGGCACATATCAACGTGAAGACAATCGAATCAATAAAATGTGTTATTTGTCAGTAATACTCAAGGTCTACGAGATAAATATGTGGAAAGAAGCGGTATTGAAGCCTATGAGAAAAACTCAAACACTCGTTGTGTTATTAACGTATATAAAAGGACAACTCGGGTATAATCGATCAACAATAAACACTGACAATCATGGGATACAAGTTTAGTATCGCTTTACATGCAACTGTCACTGAAAGTGCAATCTAAAACGTGTCTTCGTCGATTTGTCATGGCCATCACCAGACTGGGTCGATTTCTGAGTCGAATATGTAACATATTCTGTAGTTCATGAAACTTTGCATTACGACGATTTTGAACAATTACATATATTTAGTGAAGGAAATCTTACTTAGATTAGTCTCGGAAGGGGTCACATGACATAACTTACCCAACTGATCTAATGAATTTCCATAACGATGTTAAGAAGTTTCAAACGATTGCTTTGTTTACCGAAATACATGGTCACAAGAACTTCAAGACTATTTTAAGCAAGGGTTTATCTTTTATATAACATCAATCAACATACATTAGCTTTCATTTGATATTGAAACCTTTGCTGCAATAATTGCATTTCGGTATTAAGCAATTGGTTTTATAAATTTGATAATCAAATACAATTCTTGGAAAGCTCTTGATATTGACAATGCATCAGTTCTAATCAATTTTTTAAATTGTTGTGGAACTGACAGCTATATCTTGGACAGAACAGTGTAGTGTAGTCTGTTACTATTGCGACATGTAGCATTATTGGACAATAATATAAAACGTTATATATAGCGCACTTCATCAAACCAGTGTTACAGTGTATCTATTCATCCAGCCATCCTTCTGTCCATCCTGGTAGTCCCAGCCAGCCAGCCAGCCAGCCAGTCTGCCAGCCAGTCAGACAGACAGACAGACAGACAGACAGACAGACAGACAGACAGACAGACAGACAGACAGACAGACAGACAGACAGATAGATAGATAGATAGATAGATAGATAGACAGACAATATGTGCACAAAGTTAGATAATGTTCTAATCATTCATCCATCTGAGATATATCAAATCTAAATGTAAATATGATTAATTAGTGGCAATTATACTAGTTAGTATCGATGGAGTATGTTCGAAAAACTAATCAGCTGTAGAAATAATAGTACAGAATATGTACATGTATGCTGAATATCATTTTAACTTGAGATAATGACAGACAGACAGACAGACAGACAGACAGACAGACAGACAGACAGACAGGCACTAAGGGCACAAGGCGTTGGAAAACGCAGATGAGCTCAGAATGCGGAAGGCACTAAGATAAACCCTCACATTTTTGACAGGCGACACTGAATACTGACATCGATTACTTGAAGAATGAAAAGAGGTTATTAGGACAGCATCTCCACACATCATCAATCAATAAGCTGCGTAATATGAAATGTGTATTATCAGAACAATATCTGATTTGCTATATATCCCCATCAATAACACTTTCACTTTATCTTACAACAAATCAATTTGAAGTTTTAATAAACGATATCACAATTGGAATCATAAAAGGTAGGTTAGAGAGGGAATAAATATTTGATGACATACAATGCAAATATCTGCACGCCATTTTGAATATCAAGGATTAAAGGTCATAAATGATTATTTTGCATATATTATGTGTAACCTCGTTCTCATATTGATTGCACGTGTTCACTCGATTACTGAGACACTCTGTTCAGGTATTATCAGTCACAAACAATCAATTGAAACTAAAAGTCTTCGTCATATATGATAGTCATTTATATAATTGTAAAGAAAGATTGTGGATACCTGTATTTATATGAATTCGAAGATGGAATGTTGTACGTTCTAAATCACGATGTTACAACCTGGTAAATATTACATTAAACGTCATGTTTTGACTCTTGGACTAGCAGCTTGATACAAATATATTGATAACAGTGATAGAGAAGTAAATATACAATCATCACGTTACAAAACAAATTCAAATAAATCGTAGTTTCTATTTTAAGGTGTATTTATCGAATGTAAAAATGATCCATTGGCTTGGATAACTCAATACTTTAACTGGAACGTTCTATCGATGCAAATGTAACGTTGTTTATCAACAAATATAACCTTAAGTGGTTGGCGATGTTTTTCAAAAATTCCAAGCACCCAGAAAACGTTGGCACATCACGGAGATCGAAACTCAAAGAGAAGAAAACAGACGTTTGATATCGAACGCATCTTAAATAGGTCTGCAATTCTTTCAATTTTACCTTTGGCAAACATAGGAACATTTCTACCTGTATGTTCTTTCGATATTTTGTTTTTGAGAAATGAAAATAAAGCGCCTACTAGCAAATGTGTGTTATAATATTCCCCAAGGCTTGGAGATTGTTCTTGTCGGCCGTGTACTGTCTAAACTGCGTTACTATGACAATCAAGCCAAAGATAAATTTTTTAATTTTACGTAGGATCCTTTGGCTGTTCTACTGCCGTGATCAATTAAAGATGTTCTGTATAGGGCAACCAGCTTTACTAGGGCCTAAAAACACACTTTGTAGTTGAAATTTGCTTTACGCTCCCTTACTTATGAATATAACACTAGCAATTCATATCATGATGACATCAATATTTAGGCAGCGAAACGTTTGGCGGAAATTGTACTGGTTAAATATTCACGGACGGGTAGATTCGTCATCTCACGGGAAAATGGAAGCACAATTTATTGCATAGTAAGATAAATGTGTGTTTTTTTAAAAAATGTTTTATGGACCACTAGATTTAATAGTTGTACTGGGTTACTATCATCATCATGTCTGTTCACATGTATGTATGTATGTATGTATGTATGTATGTATGTATGTATGTATGTATGTATGTATGTATGTATGTATGTATGTATGTATGTAGGTAGGTAGGTAGGTAGGTAGGTAGGTAGGTAGGTAGGTAGGTAGGTAGGTAGGTGTGTGTGTGTGTGTATGTATGTATGTATGTATGTATGTATGTATGTATGTATGTATGTATGTATGTATGTATGTGTGTATCTATCTATGTGTGTATCTATATATCTATGTGTGTTTCTATGTATGTAAACCTATGGCATTGAAACTTTAATATGCTATCATGTCACTCCTTCACAATTAATACTGATAATGTATGAACAAGTTGGTTATTTTGTTTACTCTGCATAACATGGTTGAGATTTCGATTTATAATGATTTATATCTTTGACAATAATTATATCTACACACTGTTCAAGTGGTTGCTATCTCTTCATTTCATAACAACTAAAACGAACTAAACTTGTCCAATGTTGACACGCAACAGATAACATTATAAGAAGATAGATTTTGACAGGGTGGGTAAACTAGACGGTAATTTAACTGTGGTCAAAGTACTATGTTTGCCCACATCTGTCCTGTTGCGACTATGTTAGACTCTATCTTGTAAGGGGAGCGATAACAGTATGTCGAGAAACGAAATTCAAACTCAAACAATACGAATATAAGTTATACTACATGGGTTTTGTGTTGGAAAATTCTTTGTCCCTTATTTTATACTCATGATGGAAATTGTAGAAATATTTCAATTTATCTGAAATTATTTTCTTTTAAACGCATCTCTTACAATAAATCATAATTTATTCAGCTTGAGATTGAATCCTTCGATTTTTTCCATTTCATTAATTTCGTCTTCTAAATTAATAAAATTAATCATTAGACAATCAATATTATTAATCTTGGCCTTTATGACATCATTTCTATAAATACTGCTAAGACCAACATTGCAATAAGGAAATACAGGCCATTATTCAAGTTTCACACTAGGTCGATTTTTTGCAAGTTCGGTTTACAATTAGGTCTAGATCGTGTTTCACAATCGAATTTCTTCAATAATATATTGAATATGTTTGATTGACATATTGTAATTACAACATCGCTGGACTTCATATAGAACTGTTTACATCGGCACTGTGCAATATTACATGTAACAAGGTTTATGGACTATTTCCTTGTTTGTCAATGGTCAAGTTTTTTCACCTAATTTTTCTGTTATAACATCTTGGCTTTCACCTTTCACCTTTCACCTTTCACAATGGTAAGCTTTGAGTGATAAAAGATAGCATAGTTGTTATCTAATTAATTTGTAAGACTGACATTCATAGCCATAGTCATAACGGAGATTCAAGTAAATCAAGTAAAAACCCGTACTAGCTACAGCTGAGACACGTTTTCATCAAATAACCAAAGATATTTTCACTAAAAATTGATAAATTACTTATAAAAAGACGTCGTATCTGGTGAATATTATTTGTAGGTAGTGTAGTGGCAACTTTAAATCTTGAGCGAAAGTTCAGTTTGGAACTCTTTGCCACTTGATATTCGCCAAGTCTCCTGAATTGTTTTAGAAAACTATTTGTTCACCAAAGCCTATGTTGTGTTTAAACCATTAAGCGCTACTGAACAGAATATTGCTCTAGCAATTGGCATTGATTGATTGGAATCTGTCACCACTTTAATAAAACTGAACGAGTTGTAACTGAAATATCATTTTTCGATTAGACAACCCCAATATATTCACAAGAAATTGTTTAAAAACAAATAATCTGACATTTTACATGCTAAACGGCCGTCGATACTATCCATTAGAAGTATAGAAACGCGTTGAAATCTTGATCACCGTTGAGGGGCGCTGATTTTTGGGGACGGACCCAAAAACAATTTAATTTGATTTATCGCGTGTACAGCTACAAAAAAAACGTTTACCCACAGATGATGTAATACTGTTCACGGTGTATAATAATACGAGTAAGTTTTGTCGTAGATTCTTTTTCGTCTGCCCACTGATGGATACTCCGAACCTTTACAGGAAAACCAGTTAAGTGCTTCTAATTAGGTGAATGACCTCCTTGCTAATTGTTGCTCTACCCTGTACGTTTTCTATATGTCAATATGTAAAACGTCGTAGGTACGCTACGCGGACCCAATAATTTGTTTGTCAACAATTCGGAGTCTAAAGACTAGGGAATATTAAGAGTTCAATAGCATGTACAGGTCAAATAGGTCAAAGAAACATACTATCGTACCGGGTCCAGTTACAGCAGGCAACCATTAACAATACATATGTTAACTTATTATTTCCATTAGCGGTGAAGCCAAACTTGATTAGCGGAAAGCTAGTAATTAGACTCCAAATGCCATTTTGTTTCTCCTTTTTGTTTATGTGATCATTATTGACATGTACATATTGACTTTCAAATTGGCAATAAAATGAAAGAATGAATGAATGAATGAATGAATGAATGAATGAATGAATGAATGAATATTTCACGATTTTGTAAGCGAGTACGTTCAAGGTGCAAGCCAGACTCCTCGTTGTGTAGTTACGCAAAAAAAATTGAAGAAACACATGTAAACAAATGCATTAGTATCTTCAACATCCAGAGATTGCTAAGAGTGGTCCAATTGCTTTAACCGACGTCATCGTTTCCCAGTATTTCCATTCACATCACCAGAGGCCACGCTATCTATAAAATACCCTTTTCCTGTTAACTATTAACCACGATCTCATGAACTTTCAGACGTTTCATTGTAAAATAAAGATGACCGAAATAGTGTTTGTACTTTGATTTGCACTAACAGCTTCCAAAACTTTGGAACTCCACTCCAGGAAATAGAGACATTTTCATAAACTATGGGTTCTGGAGAGTCATTTCATGATTTTACATCACCTACAATTACTTGCGATTTCGGAGAAACGTCAAACTGATCTTGTGCAGTTATAGGATATCTTTGCCATGGGCTATTGCATCATGGGAGTCTGTAGACATAATGTATGCAATGGTTGAACATTGAATATTCATGACAGCTGTTTTACACTGAAATGTATAACAATTTTGCAAGTAAAATAGGTAAACGGCTGCTCCTGGGGTTAGATTTGGTTCAAATCACGTGCAAAATATTTCGTGACCCCTTTCAGACCATCAGAATTTTCAAAGCCCCCCCCCCCCCCTTCGCACCCCAATTGTTTTCATGCCACACATACCTCAGGCCCCCTGCCGGAAATTGTGCTCGTTACCTTAACATACTTCAATTGCATAGAGTACGCATGTACCTATCAATATCAAGTGAGTATACCTTCAATACATACTACAGAAACAACACAAGCATGCAACACTTGGCTGAAATAGACTGCTATTCTGCCACGACAACTGAACAACTGGTACACAGTTGGCGCTTGTCATGTTCTGTAAGGAGTCTTTGTGTTGTCTGAGGAGTCAGGGGGTACCACCCCTTTGTAATATATTTGCAAAGTGGTTTATTCTATCAAACTAACACATAAAAATGACAATTTTATCAAAATGGATGTCATCAGTGCATTACTATTAAACGTATATATATATATATATATATATATATATATATATATATATATATATATATATATATATATATATATATATATATATATATATATATATGTCTGTCTGTCTGTCTGTCTGTCTGTCTGTATGCATGCATGCATGTATGTATGTATGTATGTATGTATGTATGTATGTGTGTGTGTGTGTGTGCATTCATGTAGCTAATCACTCTCAATGATTACATAAGACTATAGCTAATCACTCTCAATGACAAAGGACAAATTCCACCTGCATCATGTCAACTAAATATCTTTATTATTGAGTGACTGTAAAGGACCTTGTTTCCCTTTATCTTTGAAGAATAAAAGAACTACATCATCATTTATTCCAGACATTCATGCAGAATTCGAAATGAAAGCCTTCTCTTCTAGATGTGTGGCACGTTCACACGTTCACTAACATTGTATCATCTGATATAACAATAAACGACATCTCGTACGTGACGTGTTTACCATCGTAAAATTGTGCGATGTGTGTGAGAAACTCTATTGTTTTCATCCCTTAATAAGTATCTTCATTTACATCATTAGCTCAATTACCATTCTATATTTTGATCCCTTTATAAATATTATTAACTGTGGTGTACTGGAGGGGATTGTTAACAGTCTCATTTCTCATCTCAAGTTAACATTTCAATTTCAAGGAAGTTTTCGTTTGGAATACAAATGTAGTGTGTATTGTATATTACACATTAGTAACCACATGAGCCCACTCTTTACTGCTCTCTTAGCACGTGAGGTGTGTATGAGTTCTGATTTCTTTGATAAACTCAGAAAAACATCTGTGTTGACATTTTTTTATAACATATAATTATTCTACTGTTGTCAGCTTTTCAACATATATGCATGTACATGTAATGCAAAACAGTCAGTAGTTTGCATATGTATGTATGTATGTATGTATGTATGTATGTATGTATGTATGTATGTATGTATGTATGTATGTATGTATGCGTGTGTACATAATATTATATTATGTACACACGCATACATACATACATACATACGTACGTACGTACGTACGTACGTACATACATACATACATACATACATACATACATACATACATACATACACACACACACACACACACATACATACATACATACATACATACATACATACATACATACATACATACATACACACACACACCTCTGTTGTCAATGTAATGCAAACTAAATAATAAATAATGTCAATTGATTGATTCACTGTCCAGTAATCTCAAAGCATTAATTGTCAACACATAGTCCAGTCATAGTATCTAAATCAGTAATCATACTCACTAATTACTGTGTCGGCATCTTTTTTCCCGCTGAAATTTTCTGTAAATACTGGTAGTCACGTAGTCTGCAAAAACATAGTACTTGATTAAACATTGTAATATTATGTTCACAGACTAATGGTCATCAAAACCACTACATATTGCAATGTATAAACAGCTGTATCTTTATTATTCAATATTTAAGGCTAGGGGGTTTTGCCATCGAGTTTTATTTGTTTTTTTCAATTCATTTTCGTATTTCAAAGAGTGCTTGTTCTGTTTCTTTGTTCTACAGAAGTATGTGTCAATAATGTATCATTAATTTTGTCAAATATTTTATTTTCATATTTTGGTTTTGAGATACGTCATCCGTGAATGGACCAATGGAATTGATTGTAACTTTGTTCGTGTTATGAACTTAATTCTACTGCTGAGTAGGCAGGGACGTATATGCGACTGTTGTATTGCATTCTAATTCCATTCCAATAGGATTCATGGTGTATACAAAGTACCGATGCATATATCTGCTTTAATATCGATCGGAGTAAAGTTCAGCTCTGATAAAATACAATCAAGATATGTACACGATGATTAAAAAAAAAGTTACCAGAATTCAAAAGAGTAATAGTTGGGGACAGCTTATTATAAAGTAATAAAAGAGTCATGGATTTTTTTCTTTAAATTGTGATGATATAGCGTAAGAGTATGGGAAGCCGTTCAGGCCAAAAATATTTTTTTATTTTAGCTATAGTATTTTTTATTTTTCGTACTTACAAACTAATTTTAACCGTTTCTGTACTTTTATTCCATGGTTACATTATTTTAATTGAAATAAGTTTTCATTTATTTGAGAATATTGTTTTATTTTTCGTCAAACCAGAATTATTTTAAGCATTATATATAATTGTTAAAGTTTTTTATTTTAATTTTTAAATCTAAAAAAAAAAAATTTCAACTTTTTTTTTTTTCTTCCCAACTTTTTTTTTTCCGAGTCTGCTGACCAGCGCCTGTCACGAGTACGTCGTGCTCGTGACAGGCATGTCCTTCGACATCCATTACGACGTGTTTCGGCGTCAAATACACCTTCTCATTACCTTCGAAATTGGTCGCTCAAACATTATATCAGATCTCAAAACTGTTAATTTACGTGTGATAGTATCTGTTTTTTCCAACAACCGCGACTTCAGCCGCGTACACACATGTGTACACCGTCACGTTAAGGTTATCGACCGCATGTATGATGTATTATATACATGATGTAGTACGTAGGACACGATCCTTGTGCAAAGGGTAAAGGTAGTTAATCTAAAACAACTAAAGTTTGTTGCATCAATAACAATTACATTCATTATTGTGAAACTGACCAGAATTGAAATAAGATGGTACACTATACTGTGAGCGTGAGCAAAACAGCTTTAGAAACAAAAACGTGAGGAAAAGCGAACGCGTATTTCCAATGGGTCAGTCAGGTACTACTTCTAGTACGAGCTCACATATTGACGTCGACCTGCTGTATTACATATCAACCTAAACCAGTTTTTATCGCCTTGTTGTTGTTGTTGTTGTTGTTGTTGTGTTGTTGTTGTTGTTGTTGTTGTTGTTGTTGTTGTTGTTGTTGTTGTTGTTGTAAAGATTCAGTTTACTTCATCGTACATTGTAGTATACATTCTCTCGGTGTTCTGAGTACACATGCATATATCATGAAAAGTTGAGAACGACACGTCTCCGTATGTAATACAGCAGGTCGACGTCAACATGTGCGCTCGTACTAGAAGTACCTGACTGACCCATTGGAAATACCTTTACCCGTTGCACATGGATCGTACGCGGCTGAAGTCGCGGTTGTTGGAAAAAACAGATACTATCACACGTCAATTAACAGTTTTGAGATCTGATATAATGTTTGAGCGACCGAAGGTAATAAGAACGTGATGTCAAAGGTCACGCCTCGTACTCGTGACAGGCGCCTGGTACGAGCACGACGTGCTCTGCACCGGCGCCTGTCAGCAGACTCGGCCAAAAAAAAAAGTTGGGAAGGAAAAAAAAAAAGTTGAAATTTTTTTTTTTAATAATTTAAAAAATAAAATAAAAAACTTCAACAAAAAATATATTTTGACTTTCAATTATATATAATCCTTAAAATAATTCTGGTTTGACGAAAAATAAAACAATATTCTCAAATAAATGCAAACTTATTTCAATTAAAATAATGTGAACATGGAATAAAAGTACATAAACTGTTAAAATTAGTTTGTAAGTACGAAAAATATAAAATACTATAGCAAAAATAAAAAAATACTTTTGGCCTGAACGGCTTCCCATATAAGAGTGACAATTTGAATGAATTTTGTTTGTTTTACATTTTGTTTTATTCAGCACGTAAAAATATAAACTCACCTAAAACACCAAAATTCTGTGCTTGAATGACACAGTAATATAAAGGTCACAAGACTTACATTTGTATTTCCACTATGGGACAAGCAAAGTAACAATATAAAGAATAATTAAAACTTCAGAATTGAAGACTTCACATAGGAAAGCACTAATCATTTATCACTTTAGCTGCTTACACCGTGACTGACGTAAACGATGTCTCATCATATTCCAGTCGGTCTTAAGTGTACTATGCTATCGACCACGGCGGTGTTACTTTCAAACTAACCAGTGTAAATAGACACGACCGAGGGTCTTCCCTGTATGGGCGATCTTACATGTAATATACACACGCCAACATAAATGGACTTCATATGAAGTCGAATTTTATCGCTAATATGTTTATTAATTTATGTTTATTAAAATTGTTTTATTATATTTGTTATCCAGACAAATATTTTAGTTCTCAGTAGGTATTTGTTAGATAAAGACGACAATTAAGAATATCTTTGCATTTACCGGGTACGCAAAACGTGCACTATTCTTCGAAAGATAGAGTAATGAAGTGAAATTTGAGAATGAAAAGTTGAGGCAAGTCAAGGTAGCAGACGGTGAATTCTTATTCCATTTGATTTGCCTTAGTTAATGAAAGCTCTTTACTCTTACTAAGTAGCTGAGAGCTGTAGTCCGTTTTCCAGTGACGTCATTTTCACGATCCTCGGAGCAAGGTTTTCCAATTTGTCCCCAGGCAACGTAGACATCTCAGTTGCCGGAGAGAGTTCTTTCCAGTGTGTTACAAATTGTTAAATTGCACAATTTTGTTCTCAAATCATCGGCTACTGATATTCCATGGCTCTAACACAGTGTAGGTGTTAACAGTATAATCGTATTAATTTCTTGTCAGAAGCAAGTTTGTAAGATTTCCATAGGGTTATAAAATATTATCCAAACGTATATTATGCGAATGTTGGGTTGTGGTTGCACCACTGCTGTTACTGTCGTGTCTTATTACAGCTCCACTGAGAGGATATTGATGAGCTTGGCACCCCCGGTGATCAAATTATAGAGTCATAAAAAGAACAGGTGGTGGTGCATACGATGAGTGCATCACATCTCACAGGGATCGTAATGAGAACACTCACGCAGGCCTAATCGATCGCTCCGTGAAAATCTCTACCCTAGCGGTAATGTTGGCATTTTCAAAGGAAGAAAACTGCTACGACTGTGAGCGGAACGCTTTTGTGTACATTTCACAAGTGCATTGCTATGATATTGTATGGTATGGTATGCAAGACCAGGCACTGGGTGATGATTCTAATAAGAAGGGTTCTATGCTTCAAACGAGGATCAGTTTTCGATTACATATCTCGGTGATCAACCCTCACAGGTATTTAGAAACATGTATTTCAATTATACTATCCAAAACAGTGATATATTCAATGCTTCGATGGACGATTTTGGAAACGAATCGGCATCAAATCATGAATCCTTCGCGTCCATCAGTTGGTGGCGAACGGTCTTCATCCCCTCCGTCATCAGTATCATTTGCATCAGTGGTCTCCTCGGTAACGGAATCGTTGTCTGTGTGTTGGTGCGATACTCTGACATGAAAACTGTACCAAATGTTTACATCATGAACCTAGCCTCCGCCGATCTTCTGTTTATGCTAGGGATACCGTTTCTTGCCTACCAATACACCGGCAAGACGTGGTTTCTAGGACGAGCTATGTGTAAGTTGGTGATGGGCATAGACGGTATCAACATGTTCGCCGGAATTTTCACCCTGACTGCAATGTGTATTGATCGCTATTTAGCGATAGTAAATGCCATCGAATCTATGACATATCGTACTGTGAATTCTGCTCGGCTTATATGTATCTTCATATGGATTTTGTCGATAGCAGCTTCGCAGCCACTTTGGATATACGCCGATGCTACCTTTGACAATACCACCGGCCATATCAAATGCGATATCAACTTCAGCCATAAATGGAATATTGCCTTCATCATCTATGCATTCATTATTAGCTTCGGCCTTCCACTTTTAATAATTTCTCTTTGCTATTTCCGTATACTGCTCTATCTGAGAAAAGGTTCCCGCTCAAAGTACCGTTCTCGCGACCGTAAACGACGTTCAACTCTGGGCCGAGCAGGTGTGATAGTAATGCTTGCAGTAGCACTGTTCACGGTGTGTTGGTTACCATTTTGGGTGGTTCAATTTATCATGACCTTTAACCCCATAGAGAAATGGTATTCTTTACATTTTGTTATAACTTACTATTGTTCTATGTGTTTGAGTTATGCTAACAGTTGTTTGAACCCTATCATATACACATGTGCTGGTGCAAATTTCCGACAAAAGTTAGCCAGGATGTGTTCTTGCGGGAAACGAAGACCTGAATATACTTTGAGTATGGGTAGCTACTATCGTCGTTCAAGTGCCTGCTTCGAAGATGTCTGTGAGATGCCCACCATGACAACGTCATCCAATCAGATGGGACTTATTGGTTGCCATAACGATATGGATGAAACAGACAATTCCATGTAGGTCAAAGGTGATTTGATTAATGTTTAACTCTAGAAATCTAAACTTGATATCAAAGCTAAGCACTGTTTTAATACTTCACTAGCCACAGTAAATGACGCTTGTAGGAGATTTATCTTTCCACAAACGATTGAGTTGTGCTTGATTACCTTTTAAAGCTTATTGTAACATTTATTGATTTTTGGCAGTACACTTGTGTTGTTTGGACAGTTTTGTACTGACGTACCCGTACCTCACTTGTCATTACATGGTTGATAGAAGAAAAACTCTGAAATATTCCAAAAGTATCATCATTGTAACAAATGTTTTAAATATATCTTTATTCGATAACCAATTCATTGATGTAAAAGTCTTTTTTAAACAAACCTCTCCTAAGCCAATGTTTCTTTTTACTACATCGTAGGTTTAGTAGCCTGATTCTAGTTTAAAAACTCTTTCCAGAAATATTTGATGTAAATTGTGGCTTTTAGTGAAACACTATTTAATCAGTTTGGCTGTTAATATAAATGAGAATATTTAGCTGCATATTAAAGACACTGGCATTATCCCTGTACAATGTACCAGCATACGCTTTGCCTTTCAATGTTTGTTCACTGTCAACTCTAACCGAATACAGTGCAGTTTACCTACTGTTCAGCGTAGTTTTGCCTCCTACGTTTAAATGCTATTTCACCATCATTTTAACAAAGAAATCGGTTCCTGTGATGCAACGTATTACTCGCAATATGTCGTTTTTATTGGGAAATGTAGGAATATGTCATTTAATAAGCACGTACACAAGAAGGAATCGTTAAAATATTTCTATGCCAATTATTTAAGCTACGAATTCAAAAATATATATTGATTCAATTTAGGTATAATGAAATCGATATGGTGTCCTTTTTCATTTCAAACCCAGATGAAATTGGCAAGTATCTGACTGGCGTAGACTTCTGTACACGAGTGACATTATACTTCCTGTTATGAAAGTAATTAACAAATGTCACCAGGGTTTATGAAATACTGGTCTTGGAAAGAATTCGTAAGAATTGGTTTGGGTTTGTAAGCTGTGTAGTGACGTCATGGCTGGGGTTTAGACAATGGATCTATCTTTATCACTCGTCTCGTTACCTGATCAATGCTTCAATCTCTTCTTGCCTTTACGTCAAACACGATGTTCAATGAATCAACAGTCTTAACAAATATACCACACCGTCGACGTGAGGTGATTTTGATGTGTTAATGTTCATGAAAGACGCACGATTGTTCAAATGTAAGTACATTCTGTCACGGCACGCGTACGTCATGTATGTACATTTATACGCCACAGGGTTGATGATTGGTACTGTAACATTGAAACTATTGATAGGGATGTACCTATCACTTATCGCCTTATTTGCATAGAAACAAGCAATCTATGTAACGAAAGAACCAACGGTAAAACAGTGACTCATTCAGTTTTTCCCGTGGCAACACGAATCCTCTGAAAGGTATACATTTTAAAGAGCTCCAATGTACTTTCCACTACACGTACAGTTGCTATGATTTGCGAGCATTACAGAATACTACAGTGATGGCGTCGCTTCTAGGCTAGCTGTTATCGTTCAATGTCAATATGCATTACAGTTCAACTGGAATAGACACTTTCACCAGTTTATATCCTTTCCTACTTTCAAGCATGTCTATGGTTGAAATATATAATCGCACTTCGTTATTGAATATACACTTTTATCTCCACGAGTTTTGTGTGTTTAGATTTGACAAACGGACATTCCTCACTCGATAATCATCTAATATATGTTCATGTCTTAAGGCGCAGATTTCTTTCAAATGGGGGATATAAAAGACTTCCGGCGTAATTACTGACAGGAATATTTGAATGATTTCCATATTATGAATCAATAATGAAATCTTCCTGGGTTTGACCTTACATAGGAAACACACACAACGTGTCAATTCAAACCGAAAAAGAAAAGTACCGATTCGGACGTGTGCCAAACTAATGTAGACCACGTAAAATGATACAGAGGGGTCAATAAAACGAGGACATGTATTTTGTCAGTTTACGAGTGTCTGTCATCTAACAGTATCTACCTACATACTATATATAATGTTGATTGCTATAACATATCGCCGTTTCTTTTCAGTCGTCGTACGCACGTACATACATACATATACATACACAGACAGACGCACACACACTGACATACAATTATGGTCGTACATTTCTACTTACTTACTTACTTACCTACCTACCTACCTACCTACCTACCTATCTACCTATCTATCTATCTATCTATCTATCTATCTATCTATCTATCTATCTATCTATCTATCTATCTATCTATCTATCTATCTATCTATCTATCTATCTATCTATCTATCCATTCCCTTTCGTAGTGGTCGTTTATGACACTGCATGTACAATCCTTCAGTTAACCACTGGTACGATGGTGCTATATATAATACGTATACAGTAATAGTGGGCATTTGTAAGAAGCACGTATATTATAATCAGACAAGTCGAGCACACACGTTTTCGCATGAGCAAATAAAGTTTTGTTTTATAGTAGAGCTAAGGTAATTTGATCGCATGGTATTTCGTCGGCTGAGAGGTCTAATCCAAGCTTTTGCTTGCCTTGAGGTGAATCTCTACGGGCATTTTGAAATCAATGAATTCTGTCTCGATGCACGAGATAGTACGGTTTCATTCGTAGTTTCAACGAGTTGCCCCCTAGAGAAATTCATAAGCAATGTGTACTTTACCTATATACCTATTAGTAAGTAGCTAATGATGTCTACAAGACGCAACAGAATATGAATTATTCCGTCCATACATTCTTTTATGTTTACAGTTAACTTGTTAGTATTTTGATTTGTACATATTTTCGTTCATTCATTCATTCATTCATTCGTTCGTTCGTTCGTTCGTTCGTTCGTTCGTTTGTTTGTTTGTTTGTTTGTTTGTTTGTTTGTTTGTTTGTTGACTTTAATGTTTATGAACATCGATATAAAATGTCTCGAACGATGTTTTTTTTAATAAACACGGTTTCGCCAGTGTGTGTCGACTTCTGGCAAAATGAAATGTGACTAGTGCAGTATATAAAATGTTGGTTTTTAGATATACCCATATATGACATACTATACACTGACACTCGTATACAGCGTTGTATCTATAATGATGTCATGAGGGAGAATGTTACAAGTTGTGATAATTCACTCTGTGTCAGATACAGGGGTACCAAAGTAAAGACAAGCTTGTTTGCTTACTCTGTTTTTTTTGTAGAACATGTGATTTTAAAATTGTGTAAAGTGACAGAAAGCAAACATGTATCTTTTACAGATATTTATCAGACATCAAAGTCATGCCATGGCTGACAATTTGCTGTAATTCTAGTTAGTATACGGCCACATACTTAGAATGTAATCAAATGACATGCTTATTGTTCCATGTTTGTCCAGCTACCTGCAACAGCAGTCTAATTGCTTTATTCTGTCAATGGAAAGAAACTGACTTTCAATTTTATTCAATAAAAGAGTTGCCTCCTCATAGAAACGGATTAATTCAACGGATATAATCAAGTCTCAAACATTAGTGTTACACGTCGACACATGTGTGGTGTTATGAATAATTTGACCAATAATTATGCGGTTTGGTGGCACTATTAACACTCAATTTATCATCAATTCTATGTTGTGTCAGGTAGTCTAGAAATATATCAATTTCAGAGAAGCTTTTCAGGGATGGCAAACACGTCTGTCCACAAAGCAAACTAAACGTTGTATATATTTCGTAATAACCAGTTTGAGATACAACACGAAATATTACACTATGGGCAATAAAATGGGTTTCCAAGACAACGTCACTAACGGTTAGTGGCTAATACTAATCACCAAGGTTTTGTATCTTGGAGACATTATTGGAGATTTTATCGCTTGATCTTTCAATTATGCGACAACAACTACTGGTGTATGATGACAAAATTAAACGCAAAATGTGAAAAATGTCTAGCGGGGATGAGGGATTTGGTAAACCTACAGTGGGCGTATTATGTTTAGTCAAATCGAGATGAATTGTTTAGTGGACGATGTATGTACAAGGCACAGTGTGATGATTTCACATGAAGCTCTCTTTCAGTGTAGATTGCCAAGTACGAACTATTTTTGACATGAACAACTTATACTCGTAATGCCTTACTTTATAGTATATACAAATACAAGTCACGACTCATAGAGAGTAAGGGACAATGACAATGACAACGAAAATGACAATGACAATGACAGTCACAATGACAATGACAATCGCAATCACAATCACAATGAAAGTTGTAAAATATATAGTGCTTATTCCATGGAAATATTTAGACTTCGGAATGTTTTCACAATATGAAGAACGTATCATCTCCACTGAATAAATGAATGAATGTGAATATTTGCTTACTTGATCGATGATACTCTATTAACATGGTGAAAGCTAGTTAGATGGTTTGGAAACCTTTCAAATTGGGTTTATAGTTGACACCATCCACTTGTGTGAATTGGAACGTGCTTGGTTACTAAACTAGGTAGCCGTATAGTCGTTTACAATACCTGGCTCTGTGAGTGCAATGGCCATTGATGATGTAATAGTATAGATTGCTAAACCTAATGAAAATATATAAGTGGTAAAATTAATGCCATTTGTGTTTAATTTCATGCTATTGCCGGAGAGTCGTCACGTATAATAGATTTATAGGACAATAACCGTTCCGTATGAATAAAAGGACGTGACTGTACATTTACAGATTTCCAATTACATTACGTAGACACCAAAATGGATTTCAATGTCAGTTATCAAGGCTAAGTTGGTCACATTTCAAGTTCTAACGGCTTTGAAAGGTAAAGCACTCATAGATAGAACAAACATGGTTGTAAGACTTAAAAAGTTAATTACAGTCAAAGAACAAACCATAGACATAGTCTCGTCATACTGGCGTCTAATGACTGGTTTTAGCCATCTGTGTCTCAATATTCAGAAATGCCATCTCAGAAGTGGTAAGGAGATGAATGATATTGCAAGCCATGTGAAGGCTTAAAATACATCTCAAATCAATATTACATTCTTATTAACAACATTAATCATATTTCTTATTTACTGAAGGAGAATGAACACTGGTCATGCTTTCACTTCGGTTTTTTAATTGCATTTGCATGACTACTTATGAAGGCTAAATATGAAATTATTACGAATACTGCAAGGATGAGGATGGGAGTTGTAAATACTCGGACCTATGATTTAGTATGTTCATTTGTAGAAAGACGTGTTATATAAAAACCCATAGAAATGATTAAGAATAGAAGTGTCAGTCAAGGGTTGTTATCACAGTCTTTATAATGTTTCACGTGGTTTCTTTCATAACCTCTTTTGTAGCAAATTACTTGATTGATAGAACTTCTGACTCACTAAATCCATCTTTGCATATACATGTATGTCTTTTACACCTTGGGTTGAATCGCGCATCAGTCCTTCAGAAATGAAATCAACGTGTACATTTTGGTCGATGAAATCTACTAAATTATTTTTCCAAACATGACTGTTCAGTCGAACAGATATAGGGTATAACCTATACACTTCAGATAGAATGACGTCCTGGAAAAAATAAATACATGGATTTGATAAAATATTGATATATATTAAAGAACTAATTGTTCCCATTATTCATCAATTATTAGTTTTAAAAGTTTTGGAAGTTCAAACAAGATTGACGCCTGGGAATGCTCTTCTTTCGGCAAGTGTCAACCATATTTATGTATAGTTAAATGAATATTTTTCCAAGTCTGTTCAAATGAATGTACCTCAAGGAAAACTCAGACGTTGGTATGGGAATTGAAACGAATCGCAGAGATTACTTGCGTTGTTTAATGATGCGATTGAATAGGGAACCTTTAAGAAATGCACGACAGAGTGGCCAGAGATTGACAACACTACACAATTTTATCAACTTACATGGGGAATGATGATACCACCTGGGAACCAAGATATCCTTTTAAAGTATTTGGTGAAATGCATAGCTTGAAGCAAGTCAGCAGTTAGGCTTTCCATCTACCTGGAGATCAATTTACCAAATTGGAGGAGAAACCTGAGTTCATGGGAACTCAAGAACATCTGTTCACATCTTTAACCATTGTATCTCCTTGCATTTTCATTCAGACAGTCAAAGAATGAATCTACATTCATGTATTTTGTTGCGCATCACTTTTTAGTGATTTGCGTTTTCATTTAAGATATATTTAAATAAATCCAGTCAAACATGACCAAATGTGTCGCTAAAAGCTGGTCATTGTATGTTCAGGACTATATTGCCAGGCCAAAAGAAAATATTATAGTCATCATATTAGCATTTCATTTCACACACGAACGGACGGACGGACGCTATGTATTGAATTTTGGAGACAAGAAATGTCATCCGAGGATATACAATAATTTAGATAGGGAAGCATACTAGGTATGAACCAGCTATAAATTGACTGACTTCCGCAATGACAAAATAACAAGCCTTGTAGTTATTTAACCTACACTATAAAAACAGTGCCTTCTCTTTATAGAACCTGAAACTATCTCTCATGATGATAAAAACAAATCAACAAGACATTTTTTGCTCTATCATATACCAAATTGTCATAGTTTAATGACGTTGTACCAGATTGTCTGAAATTTGAAATTTGCATTCCTGAGATACTGCCTAATTACCAGAAACTTTATGCAAATGACACTTAACAAATTTAAACGACGGAGACCTGTTTGGTATGACCGCTTCTAATATGCAATTCATTCTCGAGCCGCAATATGTGTGAATATTCTTCGGTAGGTTATGACATTGTTTGAGACCTTGGCAATCTGACAATATATTCTGAAAAAAATATAAACACATGCTGCCTGGTACATATAGAAAACATAAAAAGTGTTCCTTTGTTAGCGATTTCTTGCAGATCTGAAGTTGAAATATCTAGAACCAGTCCTTTTTCGCAAGGACTACCATATATTGGAATAACGTACCACCAGCCATAGTAACAGTAGAAGCTATCGATACTTGAGGCATCAAGTGGCAACTTTCATCAACTGGACATCATTACCCTTTATTATCTATTCATTTACACTATCCAATTATACTTTGAACATTTTTCCACTTCGCGATTTATAATAACTGTTCCCTCGAATAGCTACACAGACAGAGGTTATCATTTCTACTACAACTGTTACATGTATCATATTTGTATCTTAACCAACTCATGTTTATTTGTTCAACATGTGTCCAAAACTATTGACTAACGTCATAGACCGTCAACTGAAACTAAGGATTGAAACCACATTATGCAACGAACACCTTATATATTTTGGGTTTTTATTTTCTTGCACTTTTTGATATTTTGCTGATAAAAATGTAGTATTTTCACTTGTAAAATGTTTTGAAAGAATCTGAGATAACCAATACTTGAAGACCATGATGTAAACTTAATCACATTTGCTAAGAAAATAAAAAAAAACTCAAGGTAGATCAGATGGTGTTAACGGCCGTGATTTTGGGGATCATCGAAAACCCACAGGCATCTTTACTACGACATTGTCCAAGACGCACTGAAGATTATTATTTTTAATTGCATCACCGGAAAAAAATGAATGTGAAGACATTGCCTGTCATGGGTTGAACATATTGTGTTAAATATTATAGTAAAATAAAATGGATAAATATAAAGCCAAATCTATGTTGTCTTTTCTAATGATATTTTTTGTTTATTTTGAGATCATTGCTGGCGTACTGCAGCCACAAACAAACATTACCAGTTTGAAACAGTTCCCACAGATGGTGTGAATTGGTACACGACTTATCATGAAAGGTGACTGCAGAGCACAATGTGATACAATAAATACTTAATTAGAACAAATTTCGGGTCAGTAGGTCACTCCCAGGTGACGATATGTGTCCTTCTTGCTGAACGAAACTATACAACATGTAATGGAGAAAGTTTCAAATATACATATATCTCCGTAACCGTTGTCCTTAGGCCGGGCCGAGCGGTTAGGGCATACGCCTCTTACAACTACAGTCTGGGTTCGAACCCACCAAGCTTCGGCTGCATTTGATTTTAAAAAATTAAACAGGTCTATATGTAAGAAGGGTGATGCTCAGTGTGATCCTGCCGAGCAACGCAGATTTCCCCCCGGAACTCTGGTTTCCGCCTGCTTCATCAACACTAAGACACCAGGGCGCTGTTCCATGGCGACCATTGAACAAATTTCCGAATTTACTTGGACCAATAATGATTATCATTATTACTACTACTACTACTACTACTACTACTACTACTACTACTACTACTACTACTACTACTACGACGACGACGACGACGACGACGACGACGGCGACTACTGCTGCTGCTGCTGCTATAATTACCGCACAAAACATATCTGAAATAACTTTTATGAACTGATTATATCCTGCAATGGCGTTCCATTTCACTGAAAATTAAAGTTCTCCGAACGAGATGGTTACTGTTTTCCTTATCGTCTTCTACTGGCCTTTATAGTCAAAACCATTGCTTTAAGAAAGTGTCGAAATGTCTGTTATTAAACAATAACATCATAATATCTTCTATCTGAGTTAAGAAAAGTAAACGCTGAAGGCATCGCTGATAATTAGCTTAAAGAGATCGGCAGCGAAATTCTAACTTATTGTATACACTAAGACCATATGCTCTCACTCAGACAAAACAACGATATTTTACATCCAACTGTTGGCAATGTGTCAATGCCTAGTTTTCTCGTCATTTAACCGATAATACTCAGGATTAAAACTATTTGTCTTGTGGCTAAATTTGAAAAGTGAATATATTTTAGACAAAAAGATGAAATTGTTGAAATAGTAAATATTCAAGTATTGGTCTGTGACACAACAAAAGTTATTACTAGTCATTTTTACATCGCGATGGTGTATGTATGTATGTATGTATGTATGTATGTATGTATGTATGTATGTATGTATGTATGTATGTATGTGTGTGTGTATGTATGTATGTATGTATGTATACATGTATGTATGTATGTATGTATGTATGTATGTATGTATGTGTATGTATGTATGTATGTATGTATGTATGTATGTATGTATGTATGTATGTATGTATGTATGTATGTATGTATGTATGTGTATGTATGTATGTATGTATGTATGTATGTATGTATGTATGCATCTGTGTATGTATCTGTGTGTGTATATGTGTGTCTACGTTTATCAGTCTGTCTGTATGTGTATCTATGTCATAATTTCTCTAAATCTACCGCTTCAATTCAGATGAAGCTTGTGCTCGCATTCTTAAGGGCAACAGCTAGTGTTGAATAGTTTAGACAAGATCAAAACATGTTTATTAACCTAACTTGCATAAATATGAAATATAGTAAATATGATATGCAATATCTCATTTAGCGATTTTAATTAGAATCTTATGCAATTTGCTGGGCACTGATAACACTATGGTACATTTATTGTATACATCAGTTGGGCGTCTTTAGCATTTCAATATGTCTATTTTGTCTGATTTATTGATTATCAGTACTTAGGCATTATCTTAATAGTGGTTGTTTCAGAGCCTATCAAAGCTTATAGCTCGAGAGAATAATTAATTCAAACACATCAACTTTAATTCAAAAGGCAAAGTTGCATGGTAGCTATTAGACACGCATTTATAATAGTATCGGAATGTGGGATGCATGCATTCCATTTAAGCTTAACATTTCGACCTTGTGATCCGAATGGAAAGAAAAAAAAAACACTGTTGCATTTGCACTTGTTAGTTTTGTTGTTATTTGTTTTTGGTTTATTTATATCTGGGTTTTTTAATAATAGGGTTCACATATGTTAATATATTCATGGGTTTCTTTGCCACAGTGGTAGCCATATGGTTATTTCAATTCGTGTACTGCCTAAATTCATATTTTTATACTGAATTATGTCAAAGGTGATAGAAACTCTTGTCTTTTACATTTGATATAATAATATGCTAACGTGATATCTCGTTGGTGACCTTTGACCCTTTTGATAACGAGAAAACGATGAATAGATACTGATTGGCTTTATCGAGATAGTAGCTTAATATAGTAGCTTAGCGAGAGTAGCTTAGTATATCCCATAATTGTAAATACACTGTGACAATGTTTTCCATTCGTGACTAATATAAACATTGATATTGGATTAAAAATAGCGGTTTAACAGACATGCTGGTTTTACGATGTTTGTGGATGATTGATATACTTTAAATGAGAGGTTGGTGAACGGAAATGAAACATTCAAAAAATCAAAATTACTACATTTTATGAACTCTTACTTTTTATGAGAACTATATTTCAAAAACAATAAAATGCACAAGATTTTATGATAAGCTTTTATCAACGTGTGCAAATTATTATGTCATAAAATGTTGTAATCTGTCATCTACACACTATCATTTCACGCAGCACAATAGGTTGGTAAACATGCTTCTCGATTTGCAACATTTTTATTTAAGTTCAATACAAAAGTTTACGATAGCCTTCGGAGATATTGGTATTGCATTCTGTGATTTGCAGCCATTCTCCTTTCGTAGTCGCCTAGCAAACTACACAATGCTGTAATTCAATCCTTTCTGTAGAGAAAGGGTAGTGATACTGTGATAGTTGTCATTAATAGTTAGATCAATTGGTGTGTGTGTGTGTGTGTGTGTGTATGTGTGTATGCATGTGTGTGTGTGTATGTATGTATGTATGTATGTATGTATGTATGTATGTATGTATGTATGTAAGTATGTATGTATGTATGTATGTATGTATGTATGTGTGTGTATGTATGTATGTATGTATGTATGTATGTATGTGTGTATGTATGTATGTATGTATGTATGTATGTATGTATGTATGTATGTATGTATCTGTGCATGTACATGATGTATGCGCATGTGAGGTATCAGTGTGTCTGTTTATGTGCGTGCGTGTGTGTTTTATGCGTGCTTGTGTGTGCATGTGTGCGTATTTGGGGTATCTATTTGACTCTGTCTGTCTGTCTGTCTGTCTGTCTGTCTGTCTGTATGTCTGTCTATTTGTATGTCTGTTTGTATGTATGTTTGTCTTTGTGTATCGGAGAGAGTTGGCGTATGTATAGTAAGTCCTTAGTATCATACACGTATAAATGTCGTTCTCCTATCATGCCAAGTAACGGATAAAGGTAAGCACACTAACGCCAAGAATATCGGCTACGTATGGAGTCCAATCTTTCTTCTCGTTCCAGGCTGTATACGCACACACATTTAAACCACAAATAGTGAATATGAATAATTGCAGGAAATGAAACATATTACCTAAAGTAAGGGCTATTATTCCAAATTTCACTCAGAGTCTCTAAAAGTAAATTCGTTGTGGAATTACTATAACTATTCCAAGAGAGTCAACAAAATTAATTACATTCAATCGCTTCGATTTCTTTCTCTGTTACTTATATAACCGGTCGGTATCCCTAGCCTCGGCAATAGTCATGCATGCCAGTACTATACGTTAGATAAAGTATACTAGCTGAGATAGTGGTGATGTATGCTGATGCAATAGACTCAGCTCAGCTCAGATTTCAGCAATACATCCACCCCCTCCCTCCGTCCATCCCTCTATCCGCTCATTCATCATTAAGATTCCAGCCATTGATACCTATCCGGCTCCCCTCCCTCCGTCTCTTCCTCCTCCCGCTATCCATTCGCCCAGATTTCACCCATCCCTACTTTTCACTCCCTCCAATCCTCGTTATGGGCACACCTGACTCGCTCACACATCCATCCATTCCATTCATCCGTTGTTTCACTGTTAGTTTGTAATCTATCCAGCAGTCAGCTTATGTATTTTCATTTCATTATGAATATGTATTAACCATGCGTGTTAAGAGCTGACATGACAATTCACATGGCATCAGACTATATGAGGTTGACTCAGCGTGGTATCTGATGGGATTGTAACTCGTGTAAAACTATTCAAATCAAATAGGCTTTCAGAGCTTTTACAGTCGATTTATCAAATGTATGATAGTGTCAAAAATCTGTACACATGTATGTATGTTATTATATTGTCTAAAAACATGAAGTGAAAACGATGAATTGGACCATTTTCTCGTAACTGTAAAATGAAAGATAATTTTCGTTAAACGCCGAGTCCAAACTTTCGACTTATTGAAGTTGTTAGATAGAGGTGGTTGCTTAGTGACCAATCCCATTCAGCATCCCATAATTTCAGTGACTGATTTCTGAATACTTACATATGGATACTAGTATAGCTGGTCAGTTTACACACACTACAATCAGACTGACACAGCTTACATAAACATGTGTGGAATTGTTTACAGCAAATAAGGTTTCCTTTACTGTTTTCAACTGGCGAAATTAATACAGAATTGTGAAAGTTGATCTTTTAAAATACCGACATAAAATACCATAATATAACAACCATTCTCCTTATGCTGAAAAGTCTCTGATAACTGGGTTTGGGTACACGACAGTACACAAAGAGGAGAAGGCATTGTCATAACGAGGCCTGGTCACATGACACAAAGAGGAGAGGACATTGTTATAACGAGGCCTGGTCACATGGTACAAAGAGGAGCGGACATTGTTAGAGCTACGTATTAAGAGGTCATGACCCAATGTTTTTTTCTCGCGCGATCATATCATATCACAAGTATCATTAGAGCCACATCCTACCGATCAATATATAACAGTAGTGATATAGGACTAGACTATGACGAATAGCGTGAGAGTGACGGTTATAGAAGATCTATATCCAATATCTCTAAAATCAGCTAGTCATTAAAACTATGTCGCGATGGACAATGGATTATCAGATAATTTGATTTACTTGATTGCCTAACACTAACACATTGATTTTTAAGCATTTGAATTCAAAGGTATGAAAGTGAATGATGATTTGTTCAGTATCCGCAAATGGTTGACAAGAATCAGGAGCTCATTAGACAACTAATGACAGAGGTTTTAGATATGGCCAGATCAAATCAAATCAATTGTGTGTGCACTTTAACTTCAATCAAATACATCAACGAATAGAAGTAGAAAGTGCAACCAGGGCGAATAAATCAATTCGATCAAAATACGCAAAGCGGTGGAAAAATATCAACTGCGCATACATCATTTAGAAGCCACAAAGATCCACTAGAATCGTGTCAAATACTAGTACCTTCCCACTACACATCAAGCAGCTTGTTTCATTACAAGAAAATAAATAGGGACTGATTTCGTTTTCACAGGAAAGCTAGTTATTTTATGGTAACCTTGTTCTATACAGTTTAGACAATGTAGGTCATGTAACACGAGGTAAATAAACAAGTTCGAGATTGACGTACAAATAGAGGGTATTAAACATTAATAGGGAACTTGCGAACCCGCCATGTTGAATGTTGCAGCATGGGAGATGTGATACTAAAATTACTAATCAATTAGTATTGTAAACAATGTTGATACATAGTTTGTAACCACAAATAATCAATTCATAGTAGTTACCCTGACCATTGTGGGAGGTTAATTTTATCAGTAGCTCCAGACTAGGTATTACGATAACCACAGATAATCCCATAGTCCTTTGCGTCTGAGCATGCTCAGTCTGGATTGCAAGTTCCCTATTCAGCATCTTGCTGAGGGTTGACCTCTGTTGACCTGTGGAGACCGATCATAATCAACATTGCTATATATGTCTAAGCTTATTGCTGAAAACAAACCAAATGAAAGTTCTGCTCAACACAACTCGACAATGCTTTAATTCTAGTAACCCCGTGAAGGCTTGTAACCTATATACTGTACAAAGGGTTGCCGTAAGACCAGGGATGAAAATAAATACACGTATTTGTTAGTTTTAAGTCTTTACAGATATAAATCAGATTTCGTTGAGTTGGAAAAGTCATTTTTATACTACTAAAATATATTTTATATTATTTGGATTTTGTAATGTCCGATAAAAGATTAAGAAATGTCTCGACATGATTAGTTCTATATATAGTAAAATATACAGAATTTACAAGAATATAGTTTTAAAAGCTTTTAAGGATTACCATGGCAACACTTTGTATTGACTGTGTACTCAATCATGATTAACCAAAGTGAAAATATATTCATATTAACGATGGTTTTCCTTTCTGAATTTCGTTTTGAGTAGGATCCTATAATGCGAGGTATTTATTTCAGTAATTAGAAACAAACCGTAAGAGTTATACGTGAAATTAAATCGAGTATTTCGTTTGTGCTCAACGTTTCGTGTTCTTTATGTAAATATATCGACAGTAATCCAAAATTGAGCATGCTCAGATGTAAAGGACTGTGGGATTGTTTGTGGATGCGGTAATATCTCTACAAAGGTCTTGGTAACCAAAGCTACATTAGTGCACCAAAGCTACATTAGTGATTGCAGACGATGTAACTGTTTGTTTACACCAGTCATTGATTCATGTTTATCAATGAAATTGTTTTACATTTCCCATAATACAGCATTCAATATGGAGTGTTTTCAAGTTCCCTATTGCAACGTACTGCTATTACGTAACCATGTTGTATCATGATACCACAGACAAGTAACACACTCTTACTTGTCTGTGGTGATACCGAGTTTACTAAATTTATGAGTTCAGGTTATATATGTCTAGGCGTCATTGACAATGAATGTAGAATTTTGATAATTGTGACAGAAAGTTAGATATTGTAGTTTGATCATTACATTGTAACTTATTGCTTTAGCTGTGTCCATGTAATGATGTCCAGACACACACGTGATTCCAGTGTCGACGATTCGGTCCCCGTTAGCTTCAATTACATCATGAAATTACCACTGCTATGTATAATGTATTGTATTCCTAGTGAAACGATAGTACATTTTACATAAATTATATAGACACAATTATTCACAGTCTCGACATTGTGCAACATAGGAGCGTCACAGTGCCACTTTTGGAGGAAAGGTTGAAAGCTTATATAAAGTGACAGCAAACCAATAAGATTCTGACACATTTACCTAAATATACCTAATACGGGAGTAATACAAATAGATTTCCTATATTCCCTGTCACACACTATAATGACTGAAACGTGCAACTAAAAATCTCTAGTAAGGCAGATACGCAACGTTACCATGGTTATTTCAGCATTACAAAACCAATGCCGCGAATGCAGAGATTGCAAAGTCTCAATATTATCATATTAATTTGAAGAAAAAAAGACAAAATATAAATTGATATATCGAGGAGACTACAACATAAAAATACATTCATAAATATACTACTTCATTTATAATATTTAGATTGAGCATATTTTTGAAAACTCATAAATTCGATATTTGGGTGTTGACAAGTTTTCTGCGCCATAATTAAAAGAAAGAAATGGCCAATAGATTTAATAAGCTTGGATATTAGGACTGATTTATATATATTCCGACCAAAACTCTTGATTACATACAGAACCTACCCATTGGGTTTCTTTGAATAAGTGTTTTTAGTTATCCAGTGGCTGATGACGTGTGATAGTACACCAGTCTTATGTATCACAAATGTATTGTTTTTGGACTATGACATGCTAATTTTGACTTCTCATTTGTTCATTTATTTTGTTTCGTAATAAATATAGGGCTAACACGCCGAATGGCTGCTTTTACCTTCCGTAAGGAAGGTTTTATATTGGGGATGAAAAGTCTGCGTGTGCGTGTCTGTCTGTCTGTCTGTCTGTCTGTCTGTCTGTCTGTGTCTGTACCGGGTGTCTGTATCACCATTTTCTAAAAAAAAAACCGACTGGCTCAATTTTGGCGAAGTTTGGTGAACGTGTTCTTTAGGGTGATGGCGAGAACTGATTGGGTTTTGACAAACATTATTAATGAGCAATTAATGTAACTAATGGTTTTCTATAATTAGGCTATATCTTAAGAATGCACGCTTCAAATTCAATATAATTTGGTACACATTTTGATATACCAAAGCGCATCTGTCCTTAAAATATTATTGATGTAACTTCTAGTTTTAATAAGTTATTTGCATATTTTTGGTAATCAGATCTCTAAAATCTCTTGCTACGGTGAGGCCTATGCTACAACGTTCTATAAACGCTTCACACTGCATGGGCATGCTGTGTTGGCCGTAAGATCGCATCAACGGGCAATCATGCTGGAGAATTCGCCGAGATAAATTCATACGATCTCTTCAATTTCATTCTCAATCAAAAATTGAAAATCTTTTTTTTTGTACTTCGTTGATACCTGTTTGCAATCCCACGTGTTTCTATTTGCCGTGAAAGCATGCATGGGAAGATCATCGGTCAAACTAGCTTAGCTTCAACCTCCCGGTCAAATTACCCCTTTCTACCGAAAATTCCGAACCGTTACACAAAGACTTTGCCAATGTCTTACTATTATAGTCATTTAAAGCACATAATAATTCCTTTTTTTGTGAAATTTGAGATGTCAGTTGAGGTTTACGTTTTTACAGTGTCTAAAATGGTGGACTCTAGTGAAAGTTACATTGTGTTGAAAATACGCCAAACTCAACTTTTACAAAAGCGGATATGTACAATGTGTCAGGCGGAGTTCCAAAGCTACGTTTTATTTATTGATGTAGTAACTAATGGATATAAAATATGATGTGTGCAGATTTTTTCTTTTCGACAAGGCGTGGAAGAACAACAATCGAAAGGTTTGTCCTTTACGGAAGGCATTCAGTTTACATCTTGTATACACTATGATCGGTATGTACATTAATATGTATAACGCCGTATGGTGTTGAAGATTTTAATGGAAATTGGAATTCACGCTTCAAAGTATGATATTATAAAGTCGAAATATTGATAAACAGACTCCATATAATGACAGTTGCATACACCAAACTGTATCCTAGTAATAAGCAGAAGCTGTGTGTATGGTGTCAATCTCATCTGTTTTACGCTTCATACATTTGATGCTAACAGACATCTAATGAAAGCTATGTGAATAACTGTGCCATCACAATGTAAACTTATGATAGCGATGCTTGTGTATATATAGAATGTAAATACAGAATTTGAATAGTTCGACATGTTTTTGATAAAACACGTGTCAAGAAATATATCCTAGATGGACATGTATTTTGATCATAATTTCACATGATGTTGTAACCTTTGTAGTACATACTAGATACTTTAAGATAACTCGGTCCTATTAAACATGTTCCTTGATTAAAATCAAGATCAAAGATGTGTTGAAGGTACAGTGTACACATCATCATTATAATTGAACCCGTTATCATTCCCCCTTTGACTGTCGCTTGGTGGACACGTAATTGAACATTTGCTTATCATGTATCATAGATGGCTGTATTTGGTACAAACTCCCAGACATGGTTTATTTAGTGTGTTGCAACATTGAATAAAATACATTTTCGTGCAAATAAATCACATTTGTATTCGCAAAATTCATGTTTTTCATTGGTTAACATTTGTATTCATAAATTCGTATGTTTTATGCTAAAAGTCAATGTTTGTATTCGTAAATTTCATGTTACTATTCGTCAACATCAATTCAAAAATATTGGTATTTGTTAAACTTACATTTGTATTGGTGACTTTCAATATCATTGTTATTGATGAATCATTTTTATATTCATAAATCGTAGTTTTATTCACCAACTTAATTTTACATTGGACAGATATTATATTTGCTTGCCCTAGCATTATTTCCACATGCTATGACCCTGTTTCTGTTGTCCACGATAACGACCTATGCTAGTTGTACGCATGTGTATTGCCATGCGTGTGAAAAAAAGATATATTGATTCGTAAAATATATTGATTTGTATTCGACTTCTACACTTCTTGCATGCGACACGCATGTCAGTTGAGGTTTATGTTTTTTACAGTGTCTGAAATGGTAGACTCTAGTGAAAGTTACGGCGAGTATAAAAAACGACAAACTCACTTTTGCAGAAGTGAATATGTGTCAGCCGGAGCTCCGAAGCTATGTTTTATTTATTGACATAGTAACTAATAATGGATATATAATGTCAGCGCAGATTTTTCTTTTCGACAAGTCGTGAAGGACAACAATCGAAAGGTTTGTCCTTACGGAAGGCATTCAGTTTACATCTGGTGTACACTAGATCGGTATGTACATTAATATGCATTAACGCCGTATGGTGTTGACGATTTTATTATCGATATTGGAATTCACGATTCAAAACAGCGTGCGAAATTAACGGCGGTCCGTCGGTCCGATGCCAACAGATTTCCTTTCGGACCGTCAGTTTTTCAGAATTACAACAACTTCAACGGTCGGTCCTTACTGGTTGGTATCGGAAAGGGTATACTTTTCATGAGAAAGGGTCGGGTGAACCGAAACTGGCGTTAATTAACAGAGACTATGCAGTCAACACTGGAAGCGTTTCAACCTGGTGTATCTACCTTCAAAGCTTCCGTACTCTCGTCGCTCATGCCACACTAGGCTAGCTTCCCCTGGGAGCCCTGGCTTTTTTAGTGACTTAGACTAATTAAAATGCAACTTGGTATCAGAAAGGGTATACTTTTTGCATAAAACTGGTATCATAACACATTGGGTTTCAATGTTTGTGAGAAGCCTTCCCGTAATGTTACCCACGGAGTTACTCCCTCCCTGGGGGCCTGGGGCGAACGGGACAATGTCATGCAACATCGTTGTCGGAGTACCCAACTTCCTCCCTCCGCAATCAGGACTATTATAAGCTATGGCAAATTGTACGTTGATTTGCCGGTATCGTAGTCCGGGGGTTGGTGGGTGGTGGGGTTAGTATGCGTACATAGTGCAAAAGTCGCTATCGTGTAGTAGAAACTGAATCGCAGCAAGTGGACATAAGGTTAAAGCAAATATAACATATGTCCAATATAAAAATAAGTTGGTGAATGAAAATAGGATTTACGAATGATTCATCAATAATTATATTGAAAGTCATGAACACAAATGTAAGTTTAACAAAACCAATATTTTGAATTGACGTTGACGAATAGTAACGGAAACATTGAATTCAATTAACCAACAAAAACACGAATTTTACGAATACAAATATGGTGTTTTATTGCATTTTTGAATAATGCAATACATGGCCAGCCATAGGACATTGTTTGGAGCAACTGTGTTTTGGGATTGAATGTGTGGTGTGTGGAAATCTTGATTGATTGATTGATTGATTGATTGATTGATTGACTGATTGACTGATTGATTGACTGGCTGGCTGGCTGGCTGGCTGGCTGGCTGGCTGGCTGACTGACTGTCACTTTTGTGAAACAATGTTGCAGTTCCACCCATGTAGCTAAAACAGACTCATAGACTCAGTGCGCGACATTTTCAAGCAGAAAGAAATAGACTGTAGATTCAATTACATGTATATTAACTTTGAGAAAACTGTACTTTCCTGACAATTATCATATTTATAAAACTTACAATTGGCTACAACAACATCAAAAAGTGTACCGTACATAAAATGACTAATGTAACACACACAAGACATGTAGACAGTTCAAATCAAATCTGTAGGGAACAGGGTTCGAAGCAACTCAAATCACGAACAAAAACCATACAAATCATGAGCACTTTGAAGGCTGCCACCTGGGCGCATGTCCACAGCAGTTAACAACTGCGATCTTGGTTATAAGACAGGTTGATTGACTTCATAGTCACTATTGACTACATTCTATAGGTTCACAGGTTCAGTTCTTATGTTTTCGCAATTACCAAGCAGATGTCCGGCAAACACCTATATTGCAAAGGTAATAGCAAACCAAATTTCCAAAATTCCGTCTCGAATCATTACAGGTGTTTTGTTATGACCGTTGCACTATTTATGATCGTTTTCTCGACTGGTAAATTACAGCCACTGTACCAAGTGTGTTGTCTTTATTAACCTGCATGTCAAATAATCAACACTTGGAATGTTAAAGCATGAAGAGGAAATTCAATGTAGTAAGTTGATTGCTAAACCATCGCGATAAGCTTTTCACCCAAATTAACACCCATTGTACGATTCCTTGTCATAAGGCAGCAGCGACACAAAGTCGACATTGAGAGTATTGCGCAAGGTTTTTGATTAATCTTTCCCATTTTCTTGACTCAGCACGTCAGTGTAATCATTTTTTCACTCAGCCTACAAGAATGTTGATGTACATTAAATGTGAGACTGAAGGGTTCTTGACGTGAGAGGTATGGTATATGATAGAAAAGATCAAAGAAATTGTACATATTGCCTGAGTGATAATTATTAGGTAAAAGTGTGATAATGCCAACGTAGCTGTATTGAAAACCACTTCTCTAGTCATTACCATTTCCTGTAATAAAGCTGATATAACGTCTTTTATTTTTCTCATACTGCATTGACATGACTGTAGCGTAAAGGTTCAATTATGCTACAGACTGTGCTAATGATGTTTAGCACTTGCCCAACATTAATACATTTTCAAAGCATCATACGTGTGTCCTACGAGCAATCACACCTTGAGCTGTAATATTAATGATCAATGAATTAGCTAAACAAAACATTCAACCGAGTAGATACATTTAGTTCTACTCGACGTAAAGTCCGACTTTTCTGATTTTTAAAAAAGTGTATTCTAAAAAACTATTTTTTCCATAAGATGTTAAAATTACCTCCTTTCACCACAAACTTTGAAATATGAGTTTTTGGCATAACAACGTATCATTTTTAAAAGGCCATTTATACATCAATTTACAGTCGTTTTAAGCATAAGCCCTTTACAAAAAAACCGAATAGGTTCCTAATAAGTCGGTATAGTAATGAATGCACAGAAGAAACTTGTTATCCATGCCACGATTTATAAACATATAAGGTATGAAATAAGGACATACAATATTTTATGAGTAATGACTTTCTTGTACACTGATCAACAATGAAAGTATGAATTAACAAAGAATGACCACGTACTGTGAATATTGCCCAAAAAGTAAGGAGATAACTGCATCATATCCACGTCACAAGCAAAGAATACTTCATTTTATCTCCGAAGGCCGGAGTTGAGAAAGCACTGACTGTCTGTCTGTCTGTCTGTCTGTCTGTCTGTCTGCCTGCCTGCCTGTCTGTCTGCCTGCCTGCCTGCCTGTCTGCCTGTCTGTCTGTATGTATGTATGTATGTATGTATGTATGTATGTATGTATGTATGTGTGTGTGTGTGTATGTATGTATGTATGTATGTATGTATGTATGTATGTATGACTGCCTGCCTGCCTGCCTGTCATTTTTACTTCAAGTCAAAATGACATTCAGCATACATGTACATATTCTGTACTATTATTTACACAGCTGATTAGCTTTTCGAACATAATCCATCGATACCAATTAATCATACTTACATATAGGTTTGATATATCTTAGATGGATGGATGATTAGAACATTATCTAACTTTGTGCATATATCGATGATATAATAATGTGTTGTGTAGACCTGTATAATTTACTCACTCAACAATTTATTTATTTTATTTAGTTACTTATTTTTAATGGAAGACCAACGGGAGCATGTCCCATTTACAGGCTCCTAAGAAATTAAAAACTCGAGAAAAGACAAGACACAAAACACACAAACATGTCAAACAAAATTGTATTCTTTTTATTGCTCAGAGATAAATTAAAGTTTGCATAAATAATTGCATATCTCAATTAGGTCATTATCAGCTATGGTTGCTATGAGACTTTCATCAAACGTTATGATTGATTATATTAAGAGTACAAAACATATAGCAAGATACTAATAACATATCGATTGAATGCGTGGCTTGAATACTGAACGACATATCTGCATAATTCATTATATTTACAGAATTCAGAATTTCATCTAACCTAGTGGATGTATTGATGATATCAGGACACGCTTCATTGATTTGCATAATTAACGACATTTATTGATTGGATGATATATCATGAAAAGGTTATCATACTTTTATTTTACACCTACATCAATGATGTCATGATAAATTTATCCTAGATTTAATTGATGTACCTTGCATTCTAATTTAAGGAATGCATATACAGGCAATGTGTTCAATACATTTGTTCATTTCACATAAACTCGTTCAATTTCCTTTACAGTATCAAAACATATACCATGGCACATTTATGTTAGATTTAATTGGTGCACCTTGCATTCTAATTTAAGGTATTTGCATAGTATTCAATAGATTTGTTCACTTGACATAAACTCATTCAATTTACTTTACAGTATCAAACATATATCATTGCATATTTATTTATTGGTGTGGCTTGCATTCTAATTTAAGGAATTTGCATATGCTTCAAAACAGCCAATATATTCCGATCGATTTGTTCAAGTTTTTGGCACTTTTAATTTCCTTTACATTAATAGAGACAGGTAAAAACCAATTTTAAATACCCTAGTTGGCGGCATTCAGTTTACACCTGGTGGTTGATTTATCGGCGGTTATGATAAAATATTTAATTCTTTTTCTGTATGAAATGCTCTCCAAGCTGATTGAGCACTCCACTTGGCAAAAGAAGAATGAAACTCGATGAATATATATATTCGCAGTTAAAATATTAGAATTGTCTTACGTTTTTATTGCACTGTTGATTGGTTATATATATATATATATATATATATATATATATATATATATATATATATATATATATATATATATATATATATATACATATATATACTAAATCCAAAGAATATGGATTGGCAGCCATATGCATCTTCATCTGGAGACGATGCCATGACTCCAAAAAGGGTCACAACCTAACGCCTAGGATGACATCAGTGTTACTAACCGTTTCAGAGAGTGGTGAAAATGGCTGATCGCAGTTAAAATATTAGAATTGTCTTATGTTTTATGAAATTAGCATTTGTTGATCTCCACCGAGTGAATGGAATTATTCAAACATTATTGTCTTAAAAGAAAAGAACTCAAAAAGTAGACATGGAATCCTTGACTTTATTTAACAATTTTATACGTCATTTTAGATTACTTAAAAGTTGTTACTAAAAACGAAATTCAAATATTGGTTACCACCATCATTAATCATCTAGCCCATCAAATATATCAAATAATTGCCATACGTAATTCCCTGTACATCTGATATGAATCCTATTTTGTATTATCGTCTTCCAAAATGTCTCCATTGGTTAACAGATCTGGAGTTTAACTAAAATCACTATCATTATAGGTCCGTCAAAATGATTATGATCATCTTTTATTGCAATACAACATTGAAGACGATAATATGTCGCTTATCAGCTAACATCAAATTTAAAATGCATCGCTTATAGACTGATAACATACACATTAATCACACCATGTTGTACAAAATATGTCAGATTGTCATTACGTTATCAGACCAGTATAGAAAATCATTAATAGCGACCGTGGCGGATACATTTTATAGTTTTCCCTGTAATCACCGTAAATGACATTTTGGCAAAGCCTTTATACATACTTATCAGAAAAGGTGCCCTTTTTCTTTTCCCTCTATTCAATTTGCACATCTCAACTTTGTTTCTGGTTGAATTGAAAGAAAAATACCCTTTATATTGTGAGTGATATCATAATTGTACATTAGTTTAAAGACAACCGTTTCGAAAAATCAACAAACCCATACTGAAGGTGTTTGTGTCTGATTATGCTGTGTATAACGTCTTCATAACAAATGCGTTTTTTAAAGCTATCACGAAGTACCATAATCACTGACCATTTCTCCCTTTGGTAACAAACAGCAACTCCCCATTAATTAAGGCTCTGTAACTTTGTGCAATTTTCATTGATTATTTTTCACAAAAATACACCCCAACCTCTATTTAAACATTTCAAGCTTTCTTAACTACTCTATATCAATTGTTGACGATATTATGTACATTGTTGTATGTGAACAGTACATTGGCTTGATGTCTGTATGTGAACAGTACATTGGTTTACTGTTTGTATGTGAACAGTACATTGGTTTACTGTTTGTTTGTATTTGAACAGTACATTGGTTTACTGTCTGTATGTGAACAGTACATTGGTTTACTGTCTGTATGTGAACAGTACATTGGTTTAATGTCTGTATGTGAACAGTACATTGGTTTACTGTCTGTATGTGAACAGTACATTGGTCTAATGTTTGTATGTGAACAGTACATTGGTCTAATGTTTGTATGTGAACAGTACATTGGTCTAATGTTTGTATGTGAACAGTACATTGGTTTAATGTCTGTATGTGAACAGTACATTGGTTTACTGTCTGTATGTGAACAGTACATTGGTCTAATGTTTGTATGTGAACAGTACATTGGTTTACTGTTTGTACGTGAACAGTACATTGGCTTGATGTCTGTATGTGAACAGTACATTGGTTTACTGTTTGTATGTGAACAGTACATTGGTTTACTGTCTGTATGTGAACAGTACATTGGTTTACTGTTTGTATGTGAACAGTACATTGGTTTACTGTTTGTATGTGAACAGTACATTGGCTTGATGGCTTGATGTCTGTATGTGAACAGTACATTGGTTTACTGTTTGTATGTGAACAGTACATTGGTTTACTGTCTGTATGTGAACAGTACATTGGTTTACTGTCTGTATGTGAACAGTACATTGGCGTGATGTCTGTATGTGAACAGTACATTGGCGTGATGTCTGTATGTGAACAGTACATTGGTTTAATGTCTGTATGTGAACAGTACATTGGTTTACTGTCTGTATGTGAACAGTACATTGGTTTACTGTCTGTATGTGAACAGTACATTGGCTTACTGTCTGTATGTGAACAGTACATTGGTTTACTGTCTGTATGTGAACAGTACATTGGTTTACTGTCTGTATGTGAACAGTACATTGGTTTACTGTCTGTATGTGAACAGTACATTGGTTTACTGTCTGTATGTGAACAGTACATTGGTTTAATGTCTGTATGTGAACAGTACATTGGTTTACTGTCTGTATGTGAACAGTACATTGGTTTAATGTCTGTATGTGAACAGTACATTGGTTTACTGTCTGTATGTGAACAGTACATTGGTTTAATGTCTGTATGTGAACAGTACATTGGTTTACTGTCTGTATGTGAACAGTACATTGGTTTACTGTCTGTATGTGAACAGTACATTGGTTTAATGTCTGTATGTGAACAATACATTGGTTTACTGTCTGTATGTGAACAGTACATTGGTTTAATGTCTGTATGTGAACAGTACATTGGTTTACTGTCTGTATGTGAACAGTACATTGGTTTACTGTCTGTATGTGAACAGTACATTGGTTTAATGTCTGTATGTGAACAGTACATTGGTTTAATGTCTGTATGTGAACAGTACATTGGTTTACTGTCTGTATGTGAACAGTACATTGGTTTAATGTCTGTATGTGAACAGTACATTGGTTTACTGTCTGTATGTGAACAGTACATTGGTTTACTGTCTGTATGTGAACAGTACATTGGTTTAATGTCTGTATGTGAACAATACATTGGTTTACTGTCTGTATGTGAACAGTACATTGGTTTAATGTCTGTATGTGAACAGTACATTGGTTTAATGTCTGTATGTGAACAGTACATTGGTTTAATGTCTGTATGTGAACAGTACATTGGTTTACTGTCTGTATGTGAACAGTACAATGGTTTAATGTCTGTATGTGAACAGTACAATGGTTTAATGTCTGTGTGTGAATAGTACATTGGTTTACTGTCTGTATGTGAACAGTACATTGGTTTACTGTCTGTATGTGAACAGTGCATTGGTTTGATGTCTGTATGTGAACAGTACATTGGTTTAATGTCTGTATGTGAACAGTACATTGGTTTACTGTCTGTATGTGAACAGTACATTGGTTTACTGTCTGTATGTGAACAGTACATTGGTTTACTGTCTGTATGTGAACAGTACATTGGTTTGATGTCTGTATGTGAACAGTACATTGGTTTAATGTCTGTATGTGAACAGTACATTGGTTTACTGTCTGTATGTGAACAGTACATTGGTTTACTGTCTGTATGTGAACAGTACATTGGCTTACTGTCTGTATGTGAACAGTACAATGGTTTAATGTCTGTATGTGAACAGTACAATGGTTTAATGTCTGTGTGTGAATAGTACATTGGTTTACTGTCTGTATGTGAACAGTACATTGGTTTACTGTCTGTATGTGAACAGTACATTGGTTTACTGTTTGTATGTGAACAGTACATTGGTTTACTGTCTGTATGTGAACAGTACATTGGTTTACTGTCTGTATGTGAACAGTACATTGGCGTGATGTCTGTATGTGAACAGTACATTGGCGTGATGTCTGTATGTGAACAGTACATTGGTTTAATGTCTGTATGTGAACAGTACATTGGTTTACTGTCTGTATGTGAACAGTACATTGGTTTAGTGTCTGTATGTGAACAGTACATTGGTTTACTGTCTGTATGTGAACAGTACATTGGTTTAGTGTCTGTATGTGAACAGTACATTGGTTTACTGTCTGTATGTGAACAGTACATTGGTTTGATGTCTGTATGTGAACAGTACATTGGTTTAATGTCTGTATGTGAACAGTACATTGGTTTACTGTCTGTATGTGAACAGTACATTGGTTTACTGTCTGTATGTGAACAGTACATTGGCTTACTGTCTGTATGTGAACAGTACATTGGTTTGATGTCTGTATGTGAACAGTACATTGGTTTAATGTCTGTATGTGAACAGTACATTGGTTTACTGTCTGTATGTGAACAGTACATTGGCTTACTGTCTGTATGTGAACAGTACAATGGTTTAATGTCTGTATGTGAACAGTACAATGGTTTAATGTCTGTGTGTGAATAGTACATTGGTTTACTGTCTGTATGTGAACAGTACATTGGTTTACTGTCTGTATGTGAACAGTACATTGGTTTGATGTCTGTATGTGAACAGTACATTGGTTTAATGTCTGTATGTGAACAGTACATTGGTTTACTGTCTGTATGTGAACAGTACATTGGTTTACTGTCTGTATGTGAACAGTACATTGGTTTACTGTCTGTATGTGAACAGTACATTGGTTTGATGTCTGTATGTGAACAGTACATTGGTTTAATGTCTGTATGTGAACAGTACATTGGTTTACTGTCTGTATGTGAACAGTACATTGGTTTACTGTCTGTATGTGAACAGTACATTGGCTTACTGTCTGTATGTGAACAGTACAATGGTTTAATGTCTGTATGTGAACAGTACAATGGTTTAATGTCTGTGTGTGAATAGTACATTGGTTTACTGTCTGTATGTGAACAGTACATTGGTTTACTGTCTGTATGTGAACAGTACATTGGTTTACTGTTTGTATGTGAACAGTACATTGGTTTACTGTCTGTATGTGAACAGTACATTGGTTTACTGTCTGTATGTGAACAGTACATTGGCGTGATGTCTGTATGTGAACAGTACATTGGCGTGATGTCTGTATGTGAACAGTACATTGGTTTACTGTCTGTATGTGAACAGTACATTGGTTTACTGTCTGTATGTGAACAGTACATTGGTTTACTGTCTGTATGTGAACAGTACATTGGTTTACTGTCTGTATGTGAACAGTACATTGGTTTAATGTCTGTATGTGAACAGTACATTGGTTTACTGTCTGTATGTGAACAGTACATTGGTTTAATGTCTGTATGTGAACAGTACATTGGTTTACTGTCTGTATGTGAACAGTACATTGGTTTAATGTCTGTATGTGAACAGTACATTGGTTTACTGTCTGTATGTGAACAGTACATTGGTTTACTGTCTGTATGTGAACAGTACATTGGTTTAATGTCTGAATGTGAACAATACATTGGTTTACTGTCTGTATGTGAACAGTACATTGGTTTACTGTCTGTATGTGAACAGTACATTGGTTTACTGTCAGTATGTGAACAGTACATTGGTTTAATGTCTGTATGTGAACAGTACATTGGTTTAATGTCTGTATGTGAACAGTACATTGGTTTACTGTCTGTATGTGAACAGTACATTGGTTTGATGTCTGTATGTGAACAGTACATTGGTTTAATGTCTGTATGTGAACAGTACATTGGTTTACTGTCTGTATGTGAACAGTACATTGGTTTACTGTCTGTATGTGAACAGTACATTGGTTTACTGTCTGTATGTGAACAGTACATTGGTTTGATGTCTGTATGTGAACAGTACATTGGTTTAATGTCTGTATGTGAACAGTACATTGGTTTACTGTCTGTATGTGAACAGTACATTGGTTTACTGTCTGTATGTGAACAGTACATTGGCTTACTGTCTGTATGTGAACAGTACAATGGTTTAATGTCTGTATGTGAACAGTACAATGGTTTAATGTCTGTATGTGAATAGTACATTGGTTTACTGTCTGTATGTGAACAGTACATTGGTTTACTGTCTGTATGTGAACAGTACATTGGTTTAATGTCTGTATGTGAACAGTACATTGGTTTACTGTCTGTATGTGAACAGTACATTGGTTTAATGTCTGTATGTGAACAGTACATTGGTTTACTGTCTGTATGTGAACAGTACATTGGTTTAATGTCTGTATGTGAACAGTACATTGGTTTACTGTCTGTATGTGAACAGTACATTGGTTTACTGTCTGTATGTGAACAGTGCATTGGTTTAATGTCTGTATGTGAACAATACATTGGTTTACTGTCTGTATGTGAACAGTACATTGGTTTAATGTCTGTATGTGAACAGTACATTGGTTTACTGTCTGTATGTGAACAGTACATTGGTTTACTGTCTGTATGTGAACAGTACATTGGTTTAATGTCTGTATGTGAACAGTACATTGGTTTAATGTCTGTATGTGAACAGTACATTGGTTTACTGTCTGTATGTGAACAGTACATTGGTTTGATGTCTGTATGTGAACAGTACATTGGTTTAATGTCTGTATGTGAACAGTACATTGGTTTACTGTCTGTATGTGAACAGTACATTGGTTTACTGTCTGTATGTGAACAGTACATTGGTTTACTGTCTGTATGTGAACAGTACATTGGTTTGATGTCTGTATGTGAACAGTACATTGGTTTAATGTCTGTATGTGAACAGTACATTGGTTTACTGTCTGTATGTGAACAGTACATTGGTTTACTGTCTGTATGTGAACAGTACATTGGTTTACTGTCTGTATGTGAACAGTACATTGGTTTGATGTCTGTATGTGAACAGTACATTGGTTTAATGTCTGTATGTGAACAGTACATTGGTTTACTGTCTGTATGTGAACAGTACATTGGTTTACTGTCTGTATGTGAACAGTACATTGGCTTACTGTCTGTATGTGAACAGTACAATGGTTTAATGTCTGTATGTGAACAGTACAATGGTTTAATGTCTGTATGTGAATAGTACATTGGTTTACTGTCTGTATGTGAACAGTACATTGGTTTACTGTCTGTATGTGAACAGTACATTGGCTTAATGTCTGTATGTGAACAGTACAATGGTTTAATGTCTGTATGTGAACAGTACAATGGTTTAATGTCTGTATGTGAACAGTACATTGGTTTACTGTCTGTATGTGAACAGTACATTGGTTTAATGTCTGTATGTGAACAGTACATTGGTTTACTGTCTGTATGTGAACAGTACAATGGTTTACTGTCTCTATGTGAACAGTACATTGGTTTGATGTCTGTATGTGAACAGTACAATGGTTTAATGTCTGTACATGAACAGTACATTGGTTTACTGACTGTATGTGAACAGTACATTGGTTTAATGTCTGTACATGAACAGTACATTGGTCTAATGTCTGTATGTGAACAGTACATTGGTTTAATGTCTGTATGTGAACAGTACATTGGTTTACTGTCTGTATGTGAACAGTACATTGGTTTAATGTCTGTATGTGAACAGTACAATGGTTTAATGTCTGTATGTGAACAGTACATTGGTTTACTGTCTGTATGTGAACAGTACATTGGTTTACTGTGAACAGTACATTGGTTTACTGTCTGTATGTGAACAGTACATTGGCTTACTGTCTGTATGTGAACAGTACAATGGTTTAATGTCTGTATGTGAACAGTACAATGGTTTAATGTCTGTATGTGAACAGTACATTGGTTTACTGTCTGTATGTGAACAGTTCATTGGTTTAATGTCTGTATGTGAACAGTACATTGGTTTACTGTCTGTATGTGAACAGTACAATGGTTTGCTGTCTGTATGTGAACAGTACATTGGTTTACTGTCTGTATGTGAACAGTACATTGGTTTAATGTCTGTATGTGAACAGTACAATGGTTTAATGTCTGTATGTGAACAGTACATTGGTTTACTGTCTGTATGTGAACAGTACAATGGTTTAATGTATGTATGTGAACAGTGCATTGGTTTACTGTCTGTATGTGAACAGTACAATGGTTTAATGTCTGTATGTGAACAGTACATTGGTTTACTGTCTGTATGTGAACAGTACATTGGTTTACTGTCTGTATGTGAACAGTACATTGGTTTAATGTCTGTATGTGAACAGTACATTGGTTTAATGTCTGTATGTGAACAGTACATTGGTTTAACGTCTGTATGTGAACAGTACATTGGTTTACTGTCTGTATGTGAACAGTACAATGGTTTAATGTCTGTATGTGAACAGTACATTGGTTTACTGTCTGTATGTGAACAGTACATTGGTTTAATGTCTGTATGTGAACAGTACATTGGTTTGATGTCTGTACGTGAACAATACATTGGTTTACTGTCTGTATGTGAACAGTACATTGGTTTACTGTTTGTATGTGAACAGTACATTGGTTTACTGTCTGTATGTGAACAGTACATTGGTTTACTGTCTGTATGTGAACAGTACATTGGTTTACTGTTTGTATGTGAACAGTACATTGGTATATGTGAATAGCAATGAATCGAGTACGAGCCCGACGAATTGTTGGTGAACAAATTGCAACATTTTGGAATACTAGTTGATGAGTTTCATCAGAAGGCAATCATACTCCAGTACAGCAACATAAATAAGACGTAAAAAAGAACAGCCAGTATGAAAAGTATCGCCCAGTTTCATATACTTGGACTTTAATGTAATCTACTAGGAGAGTTACCTAGGTAACCATGTATGCGTGTATAAAAACCTTCATGTACATGAAGCCCGGTTTCCAACGTGCCTTATCTTCCAGTCAATAAGCTATAATGAAGTGAACCTTGCAGTAATCTAAATTACCGGTTCTTCACAATTGCCTTCACAATCTTTGTGATCAGTACCCGCTGGTAAATTTGAAAAATATCCCGATAGAAGTATTCTTTGATGAACTTACCGGTAAATGGAGAGATGGACGCTTACAGATGTAGATGTCCAGCAGTGTTATCATCTAAGGAATGTAACTGCCATTTCTTTCTTTCTTTCTTTCTTTCTTTCTTTCTTTCTTTCTTTCTTTCTTTCTTTCTTTCTTTCTTTCTTTCTTTCTTTCTTTCTTTCTTTCTTTCTTTCTTTCTATAACGTGGGCAGGAGGGAGTATATGTCAAATGAGTGTTTGAACAGATATATTGGTTTAACGGTAAACGATTGGGTTATCCGTAATCTACTCCATCAGTACATACATCAAGATCACTTAAGCAAAGGATGAACATCTGTTATAGACCATAGGAACGACCTTGGCCTGTTTGTTTAATAAAACTTTATCGCGTACATGACTGTATCCTCTATCATCGAAATAATCGCTCCATTACAGAATGAGTTTTCTTAATCAAACAAGGAGTTTCCACATCAGGGGTTCTCACGCTGAGTAAATCTGACGAGATTGTCGCTACTATAGCGAGTCCGTGATATTACACTGCATGTCGATCTCCACAAGTTCTATGGGAACCCAAGGTTGAGTCCACTAAGAAAGTCTTCAGTAATTTCAGGGGAGGGGAGAGAGTCGTGGGAAATCAAGCCCTGTCTGTCTAGTCCATTGTGCTAAAAATGACCCTCCCTCAATTTCCTTTCTCTAAAATATGACCCTCCTCCTGTTCATATATTTCAAAGAAAAATATTTTTAACGCCACCTAACTGGGCGTACTTGTTAGAGCTCAAGATTAATAGTCAGGAAGTCCTGGGTTCAAATCCCACAAGAGACGGGGAATTTTTCTGTAGTGAGATCCCACCACATTGACAGTTTTCAAACGCATTTATTGTTTCCCACTATTACCACCACAGTGAGTTTATGTATATATGCCTTTTCTGGATATAATTGACTGAGCTTAAGGCTACAACTCCCAAAGACTATAGATTAGAACACACCTGACAACCTCAGAACTGAAGTCAACATCTCTGCTCTAACACATTATCCCTAACACCTTGCCACACTGTTCTCCCTTTACCTGCTACTCTCTTCACACCACAACTAACAGTTAATTCACTGTATTTCACTGATGTGTTATGATATTACCATAATAATCCCATCAAACTTTCAAATCGACCATCCACACAGTCTTAGACATGCAATATTTTTCTAATCTTTTCATTGCGACCACAACAAAATAATTGCATCGATTTAGGAGCTTTATTATTACGGATCCTAAATAAAGATGAAGAAACTTAAAAAATTATTGGCAGGGAAGAACAATGTTTGACTATATCGCATTTCTTCCAAATAGATTGGCAAAATTGCAAATAAATTTTCATAAATCAAGGAATTTGACCACAAACAAATCGTAATTAAAATCTGGCCGAATTGATGGAAATTTTACTGAACTTTAAAATGGTGGCAGTGATGGAATGTGGTAACAGTAGGATTTGGAACCGGTGGCAGCGGTGGGATCAGGCCAAAATAACAAAAAAGATGGAAATTTAGATATCAATGAATAAAAGTAAAATGTGACCCTCCTTTAATTCCCATTTTCTCAAATATGACCCTCTCCAGAGGACCGATTTGTAAAAAGTGATCCACCCCCTAATTCCCCTGGCCCTCCCCTTGTAATTACTGAAGGCTCCCTAAAGACCTATTGCTTTTTAAGTCATGTCGTGCTACGTAAATCGAAGGGTGTATTGACAAATAACTATGACATATATAGTCAGGAGTGATGTTTTCAAAATATACAAATATCGATTGTTGGTATGCTGTGGTAATACATTTTTACAATAATTCACAAAAATAAACGTCTGTATTGATTAACTACGTCACTAACCAACTTCAAGATGTGGCCTGTATACGCTTGAATAAGTTTGATAATGATGTGAATAAATGTTTACCATTATACTGTATTTGAATTCGAAATCGAAGGGAAAAACTGATAATAATTGCAATATCCAACCCTATACAACATCAATGTCAATAACATGACAATGACCTATTCAACTCTTTTGAATAAGGCCTTTAAACATCGTCACAATTTCTCGAAAACCTGACATTTTTTGAACATTACTGAGTCGTATGCTATTAGCAGTTTGCAATAACATACAAATTGTAACATGGGTAAACCAATGTCTTCAATTAAGATTTCAATTAATGATATGCGTTCTGAACAATTCAACTAGATCGAGATAAGAATAGATACTTTGCAATCTGAAAGAGGTGCAGACATCAAATACATCCACTCGAGCAATCATTTTAGAAATGCCCCTGACTACGCGGTCTCTAAAATGTTATTAAACATCGCCTAACTCGAAAACGGAAGCCGTGCTTCGTAGTGTCGCTCAATTAATTTTATGGTTTTGTTAAAAACCTATCATAATGGGTTCCAGATAATTGATGTACTATCACAGACCATTTAGTGCACATTTACTATAATTCTTCAAGGGTAATTTTATAAAAACGTGCATGTACGGCTCTTTATAATAGTTCTTAATGTATCTTAATTGGCATCATTTAACTAAACTATGCCACACAGTGACTAGGTTTTTCAAATAATCTTTTTTCTCATTTTGACTTCATGACCGGCATTTGTTAGTTTGGCTTATGGGAGCCTTTGTTTTGAAGCCAGGGTAATTGATCAAATTTAGTCGACGTAACGTACAACTCTAGTCAATTGAATATAGCTCAGAGACATCATTTAATGTAAATACATTTGAAAGGAATGTCTAACTATTGGTTATATTCATTGTTCACTATGACGTGGTTCATGCCATCAAATTCCTATTGGTATGATGTAATAATGTATTGATAATATTTGTCAGATATCTGTACCATTCTAAACAAAGTTCCATGAAATACATCTTGACTACAAATACGGTCATCGTGATCACAGAAATATTTTGTGTGTAAACGGTAGTTGTATGGATTAGAATCACAATCGGCACAGCATGGTGTCGTTGTGAATATTAACTCCTAGCTTGATTGAGGAATGGGTGTTCCGATGATGTAATTAAGTAATTCCTAACTTGAATATTGGCTTATAGGTATACTGAGCGTTCCTAGTTTCCATACAGCCACATTTGATACTATATTATAACTACCGTGCCTAGTATGATAATGTAGTGTATGTCCATAATTTTTCATCCACCCACATTATACACTATATCATTACTACTGTGTCTGGTACGACATGATACAAAACATCTTTGTATAGTTGAACTCATAGCAGGCAGGTCAAATGTTATGACGCGAATAATTCATTTTCGTTTGTGAAAAGGAAACTCTCTGAGTTATTGTTGTATGATAAGAAGAAAGACTTGCGCTATTCCACTTACTAAAAGATATTCAATCATTACAAATAACACATACATTTACGGGGTAACTATCAAATTCAATGGTGTAACTTTTGGATGCATTCAGATATTGACATTATAGTATAACTCACTTCAAGCCACAGATCGCCATGCAAACATTATTTATTTATTTATTTATTTATTTATTTATTTATTTATTTATTTATTTAGATAAAACAAATGGGTACGGTGTTTCAACTCGGATTGTGTAACTCTACTGGTGGCAGCTTTGTCCCTTTAAATCCGAACTGAGTGCAACGGGAACGTTTTTTTGTAACTGTTTCGTTAATAGCGGCTTACTCGTAATATCATACACCCTGCACAGTACTACATCACATGTAGATACACATAATTGTGTAGCAGTACAGTACACATAGTATAGTGTAATGTAATACTTCCTCACCCAAAACATCAGTGCTCCAACGAAACCCAATTTTAACTTAATACTACTTATAGATAAAATAGACATGTAATTGACATGTACTATCATGTCTAATTATTGATTTTTTTAATAACATTCAGGGAATATATTGTTGGTTGTTTTATCGAGAAAATATATAATACCCCAGTTAAAGCTGGTGCAGGTTTAAACAGAAATCGTGTATTTGTAGCCATGTCAAATAACGTGCTTACACTACTAATAAAGTGAATTCTTTCATCGTTCTTAAGATAACCTTATTAAGTTATGCCGTCTACTAGGTAAAGTGGGATGGATATGCAGTGCCCTTAAGTTACAATACAGTTCACCCACAGCACTTGCTACAAACGCTGAGGTAAAATATCTATTACATATTCAACACCCATAATTGACGAAGTATTGGTTTAATATATTATTTTAAAGGTTGAACGAACGACAATACAACTTGGAGTAAAAGGGTCAGTGATTTGATCGTTGCCTAGAGCATTAATAGAGAGAATTTGGTGCCCCGTTTTAGATATTACATAAAAGATGCATTAATAGGGCTGATGACGTAAAATCTCAGTTTTGGATTAAAGTTTATTTCCAGATTTCTGTTTACAGAATACTAGTACAAAATTCTGAAGTAAGTCGCACGAATTTCTTGATTTCACCGTCAAATCATTGTATACAAGATTACGAGACAATACGACAAACAATAAAATTCATCATAATTATATTTCATATACATTGTACTGTATTTGTGGTGTACATCACAGAGAATTTGGCGGCATTATCACAGTTTTTAGGTCACGTTTTCTGACTAGTGAATCAATCTGTTGACAAAGATTTGAGTATACAGTCGAAAATTCCAGATATACAATGTTCACGCTTGTGTTTAGACTAAAAGCTTAATTTAATATATCGAATTACGAATACAGCTGAATTTTCATGTGAATTATATATTTTTTTCATTTATGTCTTTTTGAGAGATGAAAAGTTCTTAAGTGGAAGAATCTAGTTAATCAACTTTTACTAATCAGGATAACACAAAACCTGTTACTGGTTTTGTCATTGACAATATTGAAGCCACGGAGTAAATTTAGCTATGGTGTTGCGCTCCTTTGCAATTGTGACCGAATTATATTACGTTATTTAACGGTAGAGTGTTAACTCAACTGACTTTATACATTAGACGATGCCAAATATACTATCCGGCATTCCTAATACGTTTTATTGTAGAAAGGCACTGCAAGATAAAATGGCTTTCTCACATCAATATACGAGTACAATTGTAAAAAGTGTTTTATATGTGCATCGGATGATAAGAAATCCAATCGCTTTTTGTAGGTTACTGTAACATGTTTTAACGGGTTTTTGGTGTGAAACAAGGTTCATATTTATCGGCATTTCGACCTATCTCGGTGATTCTCGTCACTGAACCGTGTCATCTGCTGATGACATTTACTGAAGATGTTTCTCACAGTACTTACTTGCATTCTTTGTACATATGTAATCTAATCTGATATAGTTTTAATATTTCATTTATAAAACTTACTATGGAATATTTCCAACTCTATCTTTGGATTAACAAAACTTCTTCATACGTACATTCTTCTCTTTTTATTAGTAGAAGTAGTATTATATAGGAGTCAGTTAACTTTATTTATTTTCCCCTGTTATTTCTTTTTATGTAGTATATTCTATTTATGTTGACATTCTACTTGTAATTCGCATGCTTTGTGTACATCCATTATGGTTCTCATTTAATTCAATTCAAAAATCTTGAAAATTCCTACTGAGGTGCAAAACTAGTCTGAGATCGAACCCGTCTTTGTAAACATTTACTGCTCTAACAAAACCTATTTAGTATTCATCGATTGTACGTACAGACGTTTATCTGAATAATCGTTCGTCAAATTGGGTCGTAGTCGATAAGAAAATAATCAAAGCCTGAAGATTAGCTGGTTTCATGTCGTAGTACCTCAGAAATACAAAATCGTAAACTGACGTTGTAACCTTGTTCAATTAAGAAAACGCACCCAATTCGTATTGATGAAATATATGTCAAATCATATCAAATCAAGACATTTTAGAATCCAATATGGCCACCGAATACTGTTAACTCTATTTGAAAAAAAAAACAAGATGGCGAATTCCAAAATTTCGTTTATCATTTCGGAAGCACCAGAAACAAGCTGTCATATGTCAATGTTTGGAGATATTTGAAGAATTTTGATTTTAAAGGGAAACTGATTCCCGGGGCGCATTCTGTAAAGAAATATAGCCGATTTATTCAGATACATATTTGTGAATTCTCATCAACATTTGCGTTGAAAAATGAAGTGAATTCCAAAGGTGTAGTGTGGATTTAGCATCATTAGAAATGTCTACCTTACAGCTATATGTACAATATGTGTGTCGGCAGTGTACATAGGATGATAACGTGATGAAATATGTCTTTAATATAAATTTATAAAAAAATACTATCTTTTTGTCTGCTCTCTGTTTTTAATAATTGACAGGAGAATATGTTGCACATTTGGAGATGAAATCTAACGCTATCGCCATGACGGTCACGTGATACTCACATTGGACACTGCTGATTTTTACAAAAACCTCTATAGGGAATCCATGAACAACAAATTCACGTTAAATATCACAAAGCAAAAACAAATCTTCGTGTCGACATATTATTCAAAGTAAAAGATGTTGCTTTGTGTTTCTGTTACACTGTTACACTACATAATCTGACGGTCTGGCTATGTTCAGAACGATATATCATCTGCGCATGTGTATGGAACGGAATAGCCAAATAGCCATAGAGTGCTTCATATAATAAGGTCAGGCGAGCATATGGTCGACAACTTCATTTTGTCAGTATTGGAATAGAACCAATTTTTCGGTTATTTCATTCTTTCCCTGACTTACTGAATATAAAAAAATAAGTTCCAGTTTCCTTCTTCTCCACTCTCTGTATTGAATAAACAACTTGTCCATTCTCTCCCAGTCATATCCCCTTATCTAAATATTAAAAACAATTCTAACCGCATACAAAGTAATAACCATGGTTACCGTATCAGTTATAGTGACATTTTACCTCGCTTTTTCACTTCTTGGGGCTTATCACATTGAATAAACATTTCGTCGTATGCTGATTAGATGTAATAATAAATCATATCAGCCGGAAGAGAAGTCGTCAAGTTATTAGTTATTTATATATTTATTCAATAACGCTGGAAAGATCACTTTATAGTTGTATTACTTACTACAGACTCATATTAAACAAGTAAATGTAGAAATATTGGCAAGATTTTTATGAAGTAAGACGATAAAATGTAGAATGTTAATAAGATTTTTGTCAACTTTAAGCCAGACGATAAAATGTAACAATATAAGTAGGATATCTGTAGAGACAGACCGTCACGATAAAATGTAGAATGTTAGTCAGATTTTTGTCAAGCAGGGCGATAAAATGTAGAATGTTAGTCAGATTTTTGTCAAGCAGGGCGATAAAATGTAGAATGTTAGTCAGATTTTTGTCAAGCAGGGCGATAAAATGTAGAATGTTAGTCAGATTTTTGTCAAGCAGGGCGATAAAATGTAGCAATGTTAGTCAGATTTTTGTCAAGCAGGGCGATAAAATGTAGCAATGTTAGTCAGATTTTTGTCAAGCAGGGCGATAAAATGTAGCAATGTTAGTCAGATTTTTGTCAAGCCGGGAGATAAAATGTAGCAATATAGGTCAGATTTTTGTGGAGTCACACGATACAATCTAGCAATATTAGTAGAGTTTTGTCAAGCCCGACAATAAAACGGCAATATTAGTAAGATTTGTGCTGGCCCAGACGATAAAATTTAGCAATGTTAGTAAAATTGTTGTCGAACCAGACGATGACACAGGGGTTTGATATTTGTCGAACCAGACGATAAATTGTGGCAATAATACTATGTTTGTTTCAGGTTTACTTGTTACGGTTGTAACTTAGCTGCCGGATAGTTGTACAGACATTTGCACGCTGTTCTTCACTCGGATTCTTTACTAGTGTCGATTAGCAAGACTGAAAGGGGCTTTAAATGATAACATGTGCAGAATTGAAATGACATTGGGATAAACAGTAATGCTTGGAAAGAATCCACATGCCTGAAACACTACCAACCAGATCGTCTGATATGTGCTATTTAGTAGGGATGTGATCATTTCGAGTGCAATGATCCTATCGACATGCTTTCAATCATTGCACATTGTTGGTACGTATTTTTTCCGCTTGAAATCATCGCTCATAGTCCAGTTGCCAGATGGATTTGCATAAGCAAACACTCAACTACAAAAATATATGGATAAAAAATGCTCCCAGTTTTGCCATATGGGTAGGAGGAAATGTAATAAAAAATCAATGCAGTTCAGAGGGTTGCTTAGAAAGGTGAGTTTCGATCAGTTTTTGTTGAATTGATTAAAGCTCATTTTCACACTGACGTTCATGCACAATTGAATTCAAGAATGTTGGACAGTTAACGGTAAGGTCTCTATCATTTACCAGTAACCTCACACTTGCAATAGACCATATTCTAACAACCTTATATCCGTGGATGCAAAGTGATGCACTATGTATGTCAGTTTTCTCTCAGTAAGTAGTGCGATGAACAATGGAACGCTATACGCTGGCTCTATCATATATACATTTGTTTGTTTGCATTGCTAAGACTACGTGCCTTGGATCATAATAAGTATGCTTTGAACGTGGCATACTTACTGAAAGGAGGACACTGCAATAAATGCAAGCTATTATTACTTAGAATGTTTTGAAAAATAATCCTCCATGTAGAGACTCTATTACTGGGAAAAACAGCTGAGATGAGTGACGGTAAAGTGAAATACTGGTACAAATCAAATAAGGTGTAAGTATGTGCATTGTATCATGTCACGAATGTAAACATGAGTTGATTTCCTCAGGTATACGTATTCCTTTCTGGTAGAGTCTGTATGTCTGATTTGATTCACGGAAGATATAAATCCACTGTGTACAATTGCATGGCGTTCTTTTTGACACTCCAAAGTTAGCCCTTCAAGTAATTATGTGACATAAAAGTGAAAAACAATTATTATAATCAAGAACTTGCGAAATATATGAGGAACTTGGTATGATTTTTTTTACCCGAGTGAATGTTTACTGTTATGTTAGTCTTCGTGAAAGTCCACCTATCACGAACGAACACTTTTAATCTGAGCGAGTCTGTCACAGCTCGAGGGAAAACTTGTGTTCATAGCTCGAGGGAAAACTTGTGTTAAAGAAATACTGTAACCGAAGGTCCAGTCGGAAATGTAAAGAACGAGAGGAGTTCCAAAACATAGGGTTGTTAAAGCGACCTACGTATCTAATTACTTTAATGGGAGTTGGTTGGGGAAAAGTCTTCCTTACAGGCTAGGAGCAAACACAGTTTATCAGAAATTACTTTGAAAGGCTTCCCAGCTTTACGGATAAAACTTTTTTGACGGTATGTAGAAGATGAGAGTTCACCGCTGTTTACGCAATGAGCACAAATCATAAAACTTAAAAAGGGTATATAGGGCTGATCACGACAGACTAAAGCGAACGTTATACTATGCCTAAAGACATACTTTCACCCAATCTCACTTGGAAGCATAGCTTATGACGAAGTAACTTGAATAAACACACATTCAGTTATTTATATAAAAATACTCCATAACGTATATAACTCATGTATTATAAAATGTGTATTAAGCATATTTCGTATCTAATACAAATATATTCAATACTTTATATAACATATTATATAACTAATATAAATATGGCACAAACAAATCTTATAATTTACATAAAGAAAATTCATAATTAAGAAAAACATTTCATAACTACATAAACATAAATCATAATACAAATATATTTTGCAAAAATTATGAACATATTGCCTATTATATACACGCAATCACCTTATGACAGAATATAAACCATGTTTCTCTTTTTGTTATTTTCAGGTGTTTTTCCTTTCATTTTGCTGACCGGAAGTGGTTCTCATTAGTGATCTACGTTTTCGATAATGATGTTATAAAAAAAGAATCTGTAGAAATTGTAAATGTTTTTCATCGCCAACAAAATACATGTATTTCGCCAACCAACCGCCATTTTCACCAGTGATTAAGGTTATCATATTTGTCAGTTGTAAAATACATACATACGTCAATCCATCTCCTACTTCAATCTCTCCATGCTGTCCATGGCGCCAATAACTAAATAGTGCACGGGAGAGAACTTTTATGGTTGAACGAATAGCAATCGCCAATGCTGTTACAACATCTCACAGCTATCACATATTTAGATGCTGGATACTGATCAGGCAAGCTAACGATAAAATATCACATTGGCATATATTTTACTTGCAAAATCAAAGTATAGTCACTGGTAACAACTTGAGTACACAACTCCTACCCAATGTAAGGCTATCTAGTTTGTGAAAAAAAAGCCTTTCGGAATAAATTCGGTCTTTGGAATTTTAGGTCGTTTATATAAGAGGAAGGACGTTATGAATAATCTTGATTCATATTAAAGACATCAGTGCCATATCATTTGATTCGCAAGGTGATATTACATCACTATAAAATGCGTACACAAGGCAACATGACAAAACAATGTAGCTGTGTTACAGATATGACACATTTTATAAAATCAGAGAGAGAATTCCACGAAAATGTCGTCCTGTGATAACATCTCCGACCGGAAGTGACATCGCTCTAATCAGAATCAGGTTCTGAAAAAATGACACGTTGCCATGGTTACAATGGATGACACTAACCACACTTCCGTATATTTAATGCAACACAGATATACACTTTATAGACGAATAGAGTGATTGTACGGTGTTATCTCATATACTAGTTTCTGGTTGAACGGTCATAATCAGGCCTTTAACAATGAATGTAGCTCAACAAAAATGGTGCACGTATTCAGTACTTGATACATCGAAATATAGAAGACCAAATGGTACCACTATTAGGAGTTCACTTTAGATCAGATTGCAGGCAATTTTTTTTAAATGTCGTGGGTGAACACAAACGGCATTAACCGTGTCTTCATTGGAAAAGGGTTATAATGGACGACCTCGAATGACCCCATTTCGCGGCATACACACAACTTAAAAAGTACATCATTTTCCAATGAAATTCCTAAATATCTTTTACACGCATCGAGACACACGTGTTAAAACTCAAATAACTTCAAGCAAAGCCAACACTATTCTCACAACTCGGTGTGTTTGTTGCCATACATTCATTGGTTACATGGTGATAAGGCCTGTCGCCATGCATTGGTTACATGGTGATAAGGCCTGTCGCCATGCATTGGTTACATGGTGATAAGGCCTGTCGCCATGCATTGGTTACATGGTGATAAGGCCTGTCGCCATGCATTGATTACATGGTGATAAGGCCTGTCGCCATGCGTTGGTTACATGGTGATACGGCCTGTCGCCATGCATTGGTTACATGGTAATAAGGTCTGTCGCCATGCGTTGGTTACATGGTGATACGGCCTGTCGCCATGCATTGGTTACATGGTGATAAGGCCTTTCGCTATGCATTGGTTACATGGTGATAAGGCCTGTCGCCATGCATTGGTTACATGGTGATAAGGCATGTCGCCATGCATTGGTTACATGGTGACAAGGCCTGTCGCCATGCATTGGTTACATGGTGATAAGGCCTGTCGTCATGCATTGGTTACATGGTGATAAGGCCTATCGCCATGCATTGGTTACATGGTGATAAGGCCTGTCGTCATGCATTGGTTACATGGTGATAAGGCCTGTCGCCATGCATTGGTTACATGGTAATAAGGCCTGTCGCCATGCGTTGGTTACATGGTGATACGGCCTGTCGCCATGCATTGGTTACATGGTGATAAGGCCTTTCGTCATGCATTGGTTACATGGTGATAAGGCCTGTCGCCATGCATTGGTTACATGGTGATAAGGCCTGTCGCCATGCATTGGTTACATGGTGATAAGGCCTGTCGTCATGCATTGGTTACATGGTGATAAGGCCTGTCGCCATGGTGATAAGGCCTGTCGCCATGCGTTGGTGTCATGGTGATAACTCTTCGAGAAAGTTCGTAGTGTCAACATCTGCTCAATTCATGGTTGTTTAAACACACGAACTTTTGGAAAAGTTAGGTTGTTCATCATAAATGAAATATATGATAGTAGATCTACTTACGTTTTACATTTAAAGCCAACATTTCCATTTTTCCCATTTACCCCACTAAACATATAAAAACAAGATTCAAAAAAGAAATGCAGCGTGACTCATTTATGAGAATATGTTGTATAAAGTCGATCACATCAAATACAAGTAATTGTCAGCTCCTTTCGATATAACCTCATAAGGCTTCCCACATATGTGATGTCTCATGTGTACAACTGTACTTGAACCAAGTTATCAGGAAAGACGTCATTGTATAAAAGGTTAGCAAGACTTCATTCACCGTATATTAGAACACGTCGGCCATCAAGGCTATTTCCAATGCCATAAATAGACGTCATGGTTGATGAATCCGGTTAACAACATTGAGTCGTGCCCAATTACTATTCAAATGATTACTTCGCCATAGGTATGCCACATGTGATTGTTCCATCCTATTCAATAACCTTCCATGATAAACTTCCTAGTAAACAACAAGATTGCTTGGCAGAACGGCCTGATTTTCCAATAAATAGACTAAGACACACTTGTAATTGTGAAATGGCCTCAAAGGTGGTATTTAAAGGCTGCACTAGCTATATAACTGGAGCATTATTTTTTCAATCAGACAACAACAATGCATTCACTGAGAACTGTTAAAATGCCAATAATTAGACATCAGTAGTACAGCAATAGGTGGAAATCATGATCACATTGGGGGAGGGGGATGATTTTGGGTACGGACCCAAAAATACATTTGATTGGATTTACTGTACCATATTATGTGAACAACTGCACAAATACATTTACCCAAAGATGATTCAATACTGTACAGGATGTATGGCATTATGAATAAGTCATTTTATTTAACGAAATAATTTTTAAACGGTCCAGTTTCAGCTAAAACTTAAATATATTGTAATAATTATGAAGATTAATTCCTTAGACCCCCATTACAACAAATATCATTCTTACATGTATGTTTTTAACCACATTCAGGCTTCTTTTACTTTTCTACTTTTTTTGCATGAGTTAGACTAAACAAGGTAGCCAATAGGAAGTACAAATACCCGTTTAATATTACTATTAACACAAAGAAAATTTCATGAGCTTTCAGAAAATGTATACTTCTTTTTGGGATGCGTGTTGATGTACAGCTAAAATGATTAGAAAGCTGTACTTATAAGATATCGTTTGTGTGGTCTATGATGGAAAGTAGACACCTTTATTGTGTTCATTCATTTACAAGTACTGTAGTTACGGTTACATAGAACTTTCACCTATTGGTATGCCGTGAGGATAATAATCACATCGTAAAGATCTATTACTGATATATTCCCCTATGGCGTATTTCATACATTTCTTCATTAATTTCTCTTCGGTATCAGAATATTATCTCTGAAAGTATTGTGAACATTCACACAGTTGGTGCTTATAATAATTACTTATTCACCCTGTAACAACATCAAGCAATGTAAGAGTCTCCAAACTGTCAATTTACATATGCAAGGGGCAATACACTGAAAGTTAATGTTATAATCACATTTGTAATCACTGGTTGGTCATTACATGAATACATGTATGTGTTTTATTCCCATAAACCAGGAGATGACTACACAAGGGTGTTTAACGGTTGCAAGTACGACTCTCGTTTTGTGTACGCAACCCTTGCATTTATTACAAACAATAGTGAATCACGTGCTTTAGACATATGATGATGATGATGATGATGATGATGATGATGATGATGATGATGATGATTCCACGTGTAATTACACACGGGGTAAGGGGGGTGAATTTTCGTATGTAGTAAACTGCCATTCTTGGGGTTATGTGTTCCATTCAGTTATCATATGAAGAAAGTAAAGAAAACATATTAGCATTGTTTGTTAATCCAAACTACATTGATTGTACGTTTCAATCATGCCTTCTATCTCATTTCAATATCAGTGAACCGATTCAACGGATTTTCCATTAAAGTGGTAAATACTGTTTTAAAAAATCACTTGGGGATTCTTTGCATACGTTAATCTTAGAATGATTAAAGAAATCCATTTCTGTATATGTACTAGGATTACACCTACACAGACAACATAATCAAGCGGAAAGCGTTTTGATTATTCTACATGATACAGGAAGTGTGATTTCAACAAGTGATAACACATGCCATAGATAGAGTGTTCGCTATTCGATTTATTCACCTTACTATCTGATGCATCGAGCGAGTTTTTCAACTCGCACTACAGCTTCTATTGAGATTGTTAAATCAGGCTCCTTAAAGTGGCACAAACTGAGCTTTTTACTCATCAAGTTAAAGTCAGTTATGATTTTGATGTCGATGCATGCTGTTCATATCATTACAACTTGTCTTCTGACATTGTTAGGACAGTTCATTGCATAGTGGGAATTTCTTGAACATTTTTGATACGTATGATAAATTAAGTTACCGGATCAGTTATATCCTAATACAAGGTTTGAGTTCAGTTAATTTGAAGTGGCGGCTAAGTGTACTCCAGTAAGTACAATACTGCGAGTACTCTATAAATATGCAGTATAAACTACACCGAAACTCAGCTTGTGCTCCTTTTAATATATTTTTTCCACTTTTGCTGTGTTTTATCATCGAAATGTGTTACCTGGTGTTCCTGTAATTGTTAGCTAACGATGTACTATCAGTTGTATTTTCCCTTCATATCGCGTTTCTCAGCTTTCTACTTACTGACACCTTAGCTCGTCATATCAAGAACTTTTCTCGTGTTAATGACGCACTTTTGCCAAACTATCAAAATATCATTAAAGGTAAGAGACGTGTTCGGAAGAGATTGTCTGTGTACCTTGGATATGTTCATCTCATCAATTATGGGTGATCGGAGAAAATACTGACAGTAGAAAAAACAATATTTCAAACAGGTGTACCTCCTAGACTAGCACTTGATACTGTGTGTATGCCTTTCGCAGTAAATGGAGAACTCGACATGAGACTAAACTAAATAACTATTTTCATGCCGGGTTCATCAATTTCAGTTTTGATAGTTCAATTAACAGAATCGAGGTGTCTTTTTATCCGCATGACGCAAAGTGGTAATAAGTGATTTTTAAGTACACCTACGTACTATGAAATCCCATCGCTTTGTCTAATACCATCAGCGCAGATAATCCAATTCATAATGAAACTTGGAACAAATAAAAATTTCGAAATCAAACAACCAAACAACTCTAGTGTAGCGATAGACCCCTTTCAGAAGTTTGTAACTTTTTTACCATTCACCAAAATTGATTGTTTCCTCCCATTTTTTGTTAAAACGTCAAATGGTGTAAAAGATCTTACAGTAAAAGTTACGTACGTACGTATGTGTGTGTATGTATGTATGTATGTATGTATGTATGTATGTATGTATGTATGTATGTATGTATGTATGTATGTATGTGTGTGTGTGTGTGTGTGTGTGTGTGTGTGCGTGCGTGCGTGCGTGCGTGCGTGCGTGCGTGCGTGTGTGTGTGGGTGTATGTATGTATGTATGTATGTGTGCGCGCGCGTGCGCGCTTTGTTTGCTTGTTTGTGTGTTTGTGTGTGTATGTATGTATGTATGTATGTATGTATGTATGTATGTATGTATGTATGTATTATGTATTATGTATTATGTATGTATGTATGTATGTATGTATGTATGTATGTATGTATGTATGTACATGGTGTATGTATGTATGTAGTACATACGTGCGAGCGTGCGTATGCGTGTACGTGTGCGTATGTCATGTATTGGTGTATGACAAGTCAGAAAATAATGAATAGAATAAAAAAAAATCTTCAATCTTGCCGTGAGACATCATGATTTAACCCCGCATTAAAACAAGACTACATACGTTCAGTACAGCTGTGACATCTCTTAGTGGGTCTTACATGTATAACGTGGATTCTTAAAAGTGTGTCAATATACACAGACGCTAGAATTATGTGATACAGATGAAAAATTCCTTGATACTAGATGACTGGGAAATAATATATTGGTGGTCATTTTCATAAAAAAAGCGTCATGCTGGAATTTGAAATGGGAAGTGGGACAAGTTCGCAAAGTACGCCATTTGTCATTGTCAAGGCCCGAGGCTGTGTTCATGTCGATGGAACGAGTTAAAGCAACAATTTATTAGAAGATTGACGTGTACGGGATGAAGCGATACGGTGTAGTAGTGAAATCTTTTGTTCATGTCTTCTCGGCATTGACAATTTTAAATTCAAGAAACTGTCGGACAGACGTTATCATGTATATTAAAACACACTAAGATATAAGAGAAGTTTAACTTGATATAACAGATGTTGACGTATTGTAGGAAATGTTATACGTGTTTTTATTGTCGTTGAGATAAAAACATTGACTTAGTACTCAATCACCACTTTCGTCGCCCTTTAAGTTTCCAGCATCAGATAATAATAATAATAATAATATGATTTATTTCCCAATATTTAAACATACAATATGCAAGGAAACATTAAAGTTACATGATGACGGGAAAGGGGAGATTGGAAGTAGTTATCAAGTAACTAATCGAGTCCATCCCCCTTAATGATGTATGCGGAGATATGTGTAAAGACACTTTGTTCAATATTTTGTTGTTTAAGTACGGGATCACATTCTACATCAATATCCTAGAAACCATTAGCTTAGACCGAAGGAAATATACCAAGGTAGCGATACATATATCAAAAAAGACATAGGCCTAGGGAGATTAATCGTCAGTGACGTCATTTCCGGTCATCCTTTGTTTACTCTCTGCTCGTAATTACGGTTCAATCGTATCAGAAAGAATTATTTATATGATCTGAATATCGAACAAATCCAACATGTCCAAGTCGTTACCAAAATAATAGGATTTCTCGTCGTAGAATGTTGGATGATAAAATGTTATATCTCAAGG
>NC_135551.1:30186454-30188954 GCF_964340395.1 Glandiceps talaboti | reverse complement strand
GCCTAGAGCGGTGAGATCACAAGTACGATTACATGCATTTGGCGGATCCATTAACAATATAGTGTGATTGACACTAGATCAGCCTTTATTCAGACCATCTGGTAAAGCTGTCGAAGACATCAAAGAGAACAAAACACACTTCCTTTTTCGATAAATAAAGCAACATCTAGGTTTGAAGCTGTTGAAGACATCAAAGAGAACAAAACATACTTCCTTTTTTGATAAGTCAAGCAACATCTAGGTTTGAAGCTGTTGAAGACATCAAAGAGAACAAAACATACTTCCTTTTTTGATAAGTCAAGCTTCAAGCAACATCTAGGTATGAAGCTGTTGAAGACATCAAAGAGAACAAAACATACTTCCTTTTTTGATAAATAAAGCAACATCTAGGTTTCCATGATTTCATTTTGTTTGAAATAAATTGATTTCAGAATAAATAATTTAAACTTCTTCATTTGACCTTTTGACCTTTTTGAGTTATTAACTGTAAATCTCTCCAGGACTATGACATGTAAACGTAACTTTGTTAAGTAAGGTTTTATAAATAGTTTCCCTTCGGACCATAGCTACATTTGAATGGAGATTTGTAAGAAGAAAAAAGTGTATGATTACCCTTGGGAATATATTCCAACGACTTTGTATCATCAGTACAGTTGTTCAAAATGAATGTATTTGTTTTGTTGGTTTCGGTGAATTAATAGAACCTTTTGAAAAATGAATTTTCACGCTGTTGTCGACAGGAAAGTACTCTGAAGTAGACTCATAGACCAGTAGTGTTTGAGTAAAAGGCAATATTGAGTATAAACCACACACATGAAAATGGTTGATCTTGTATTTGTTTTTCTCGAAAGATCACCTCGTATTAGAGTTGTTGATCTCGTATTAGAGTAATTGAAATGAAAACGTGCTTTATAATGAATATCTCAATTTGTCAGAAAATAAATGAATCGGGTAATTAAAGGTAAACGTGCTTTAAAATGAATATCTCAATTTGTCAGAAACTAAATGTCCGAATCGGGTAATTAAAGGTTAAAATGACAAAGTTGGTTACATTGTACTTGTCTTTGGTGGTTGATTTTGTTTGCGTGGGGACAAGTTTGTAAGTCTATTGTCATTAGGTTGTAAGTCTATTGTCATTGTTTAAAGGGACACAGTCTGTAACTTTATGGTCTTTGGTGGTTACTGTTGTTTAAATGGACACAGTCTGTAATTTTATGGTCTTTGGTGATTACTTTTGTTTAAAGGGTCACAGTCTGTAACTTTATTGTCTTTGGTGGTTACTTTTGTTTAACGGGCCACAGTCTGTAACTTTATGGTCTTTGGTGGTTACTGTTGTTTAAATGGACACAGTCTGTAATTTTATGAGCCTTGGTGATCACTTTTGCTTGTAAGGACACAGTCTGTAACTTTTTAGTCTTTTGTGGTTACTTTTGCTCTTCCTAGATCTAAGCGACTTTATCTTGGATATCAGTTGTTTGCAGTGAAATTGAATGGTATGTCTATACAGACACAAACATATCTTCAACTTGTTGCCAATAACAACAGCAGGTCAACTGCAACTATATCAATACACACATAAGATTGATTACTCGTTGCCAATAACAACGTATGTTAATTAAGAATTATGTTGCCTTATTTATTCTTATGCATTGTCCAAATTATCAAAGCCAGTAACAAATTTGTCGCTACACTGGCCGATGACAGAGCTCTGTATACAATTAATCACACGAGAATAAAATGCAATTATTACAAAAGAATCGTGTTATAGTTATGGTAACATTTTACAGACTGTGTGAAATTTCAGCAGCATGTGACAATGAATGCAATGGACAGAAATCTAAACCGATTGTATACCTATCACGATGTACATAACTATGTCCTGTTTTATCATGTTATAATTTTGTTGGTGTGTTTCAGCAATTCTTTAACAGTAAGACAAGCATTAAATTATCATTTGTTGTTTATCCTATATACTTGAATATTACTGGAAGGTTATTTACGTAAGGTACGTGGGGTGCCGACCATGACAACTATAAAGAAGCAATTTGCTGAACGAATGTTAGTGTCAAACGCTCAGCAAACATGGTGTTAATTCCTGATAACTGGTTTTCTTACCCACATCTGCGTATTCTTGCATAGCTAATAATTTGTCTTCTTCGGGTTCGGCTCAGTGTGGGGGGGATCCGGAGCGTGTGGTGGATGTATACAGATGTGTCTGTGAGTGTGCGTAACTGGTATGTGTATATAGAGTTTGCCTTATGATGTCGTAAGCAATTGAAGCGCTTACTCAACTGAATATCGTATATTCAACATGTAGTACGGATATGTACACACGATGACTTAGGTTATTCATTAAAACCGTATAAAAGGTCACTGCTTTGAAAGTTCGGATACACTTTGAAATGACAAATAGAAACCCATGTATTACTCAGCAACAACGGACTATAATTCTTTAAAAGTTTATTTCAACATACTAGCATACGTACAAGAAACACGACGT
>NC_135551.1:30176454-30181454 GCF_964340395.1 Glandiceps talaboti | reverse complement strand
TCTCAGACCACTATGGTGGTCTGAGGTGCTATTAAAGCCATCTTGTCGGCTTGTTACATTTCCTTTGATGGTAACTACATAATGGAGACGGTAGGATTGGACGCTTCCAGATAATTGCATAAAGCAATATAGGAAACTTGCAAACTCACGATCGGACATCCGTCATTTTGAATAATGCATTGTGGGATGGATGGTATAATTTAATCGATATGTACATTGATAATAATCAATCGCTTTTGTAATTAATATGTCACCTTGCTTTTAACCACATGTATAAGTAATCTAGTCTTGGTTACCAAGGCCCTAGGTGGAATAAGTGTGCAGAACATTTTTTGAATAAATCTTTATCGCGACCCTTCCTTGTATGCAATCAAACACAATGCTACAAATCCACCTGTACCTGTACCTGTACAATCCCAAATAGATGGTAAGGTGAGTACAAACCCTGGAACGATAAAAAGCTAAATAACACTACAATTATTTCCCAGGCCGTTGCTGTAAGGCTTTCTGTCCAATCACCCCAGATTGTGTAATACCACAACTACAAGAAATCCTACAATCCTGTCCTCTTGAGTGTACTTAGTTTGGCAAATTACCTATCCTTTGAATCTCTGTTATACATCGTCTCGGTTACCCAGACTCTCACCGCTGAGGGCTCTGCTACTGTCGTATGAGTGATATCGTGTTTGTATTGAGACGATCCAGACTATGCGGAGCGGTCGGAAGGAGTGAGCCACCAACGGTGAGTTTTGGTAACAGAACCTAGCTGTCAAACACGTCATTACTTTGAACTGCAACAGTAGCCTCACATTTAAAGATCTGTAAAGTTGCACAAGCTGCAACGGGAACGTTTTTAAATGTAATTATTTTGTTAAATAAAATTACTTATTCATAATGCCATAAATCCTGTACAGTATTGAATCATCTTTGGGTAAATGTATTTGTGAAGTTGTTCACATAATATGGTACAGTAAATCCAATCAAATGTATTTTTGGGTCCGTACCCAAAATCAGCCCCCTCCCCCAATATGATCATGATTTCAACCTGTTGCTGTACTACTTATGGTTAAAAATCAACCACTAATTAACATGTGCAGTGTCTAATTATTGGTATTTTAACAGTTCTCAGTGAATGCATTGTTGTCTTCTGATTTAAAAAATTCCAGTATATTACAGCTAGTGCAACTTTAAAGCAAAGACACCCCCCCCCCCTCCCATATCCATCATTACAGATTGTGCCCCATGAATAACACTTCCATGTCTCAAACATCTCTCAGGTTAGGCATAATGTGATACATGTCAGGATGGAGTATTAATAAGAATACATCCATGATGTAAGTTTCCTTGTTACTCTTACAACATATAGCCACGTGTGGATGTTAGCTATATATACACATCTACAATACTAAAAAGTTGATCCTCATAAATAAATGTGAAGACATGGTAATATTTACAAAACAAATATATCCTTCTGAATGTGTGTATATTTTCACAGACACATTATCATGATTATATGACCTGGTCACATCTAAGCTTGTATATTAATGTGATATAAAGCCTACCCCCCCCCCCCACCCCACCCCACCCATCCCCCACCTTCCTCATTTTCTCTAATTACATCATTCAGCTTACTCACTAAGAGATGCCGAATCACTGAATCACAATCAAACTGACGTATAACACATGATTTAGTGACGTAATATTAGTTAGTATACAACGGACCATTCCATAATAAAAAATGATATTTTGTCAGACGTTTACAAGGTAGGGTGTACAACTAATAAAGGAAATGATGACTTAAAGTTTACGTTTTACAATAGTAGTTATAAACTAAGCTAGCTAAGAAAATCTTGGCAACATGTTAACCTTCCTATGTGTTGACACTTTAGGCTAGTAGTTCTTGTCACGTGACCACACTTTAATAATTGAATCTATTTTCTTAATTTAAATGTGTTCTACTTTTATTACTGGACAGAAATCAACAGATTACAACACGCGTGGGGAGCAGTGTTCACGTTCTTACAACAATTTGCAAGAGTGAGCGGTTAAGCACACCGAAAATTCATGAATGTGTGTTTGTGTGTTAAAGTGTACATGCAAAGGTTGGTAATTTTTTTCGTGATTATGTTTATTTTGCCATAAAAATAAATGAAATTGCATTCATACCTCTAAATATTATGCGCATTGGCAAGAAAGTCGCAAAAATACTTGCCCCCTTAATCCCCTGTGCTTCGACTAACTTCGGCACCTCAACCAGCTCACGAAAGGTGTCGAGGTCCCACGTGTTACAAAAGCCTTCTAAGCCACCATTCTCGCAAATCAGAGCTGTCATTTCTTCCGCTATACTTCGAAATTAAAGACGCGTTATGAACGGTGCCGTAAAACAGACCGTGGTTTGCGACGAGATCACAGGTGGTATTAATGTCGATATGGTAATAATAGTAGTAACGAATGGTTTTGATAATAAATCAATGAAAATAAAATGTATGTCTGAATTTGCCAATGGTTGTAGTAAGTCACATGCAATCAAAACATATTTACCTTCTCGTACAGGAAAAGTTTGTATAATGCATGATGGGTTTACAAAAACAAGTCCGTGACTACATAAATTTGTAATTTTCTATCAAACTACTGTACGTGTATTTCACCGGCATACAGCTATCTGACCTTTCCGTAGAAACTCTTGCTCACGATCGCAATATTGCATGAGATATACACACAATTATGGATATATATGACTTCTCGAGAATCTTGGATGTAAATTTCGCCAATTCATTTTTAGGATGAGTGATTGTGGATTGAAACCGTTATACCTTACGTTGATACAATTCAAAATAAGACTTAATTACATTCCACTTGTTTGACTCCTGAATGAGTAACCGATGACGGTTAATTGATCGAATTCTTACATCATCCTATTAATACCGTGACGATCTGTGAAAGGTTTTCAAAAACAATTATCGTTCCAATGATTGGTCCCAGGGGGCGCTGTTACACAATTCGCCAATACAAAGTATATCGTGTCTTAGACCATCATGACGTCACACTGTTTAAGCCAGAAGCTGTTTTCTCCAAGATCGCCCTCTATCTAATTTAGACAAAGAAAGTTGTGGCAAATCATCGAACAGGTGTTTCTTGAACTAACTTGAATCGGGTCGACTTGGGGAAAACATAATGTCATCATCAGTGTCATTTACAATTCAAAGAAATTGACAATGTAATATTTATCATTACGATTAGTTGATGAAAAACTATCATTTTAACACAAGTCAGTAATGATGATACAGAATATTGAATCTTTCTAATTAAACTTGCCATTAGAATCTGAAATTACGTTCTAATACTTTTTTTTTGTGAGAACCCAAATAACTATTTACTCACCATAATGCTTTGTAGCAATCATTTAACATACATCTTTCCTAAGTATCAGTATTTTCGTACGCTCTTGTCACTTTCGGCTGTATTTTTCTAATCTGCAAACCACGCTGGTTGGACTTGCAAACGATGTTGTAAATATCTGTTGCCATCAGACATGCTCCCTACGCCACGTTCCCATCTCAAATGAAGTATGAAGTTACTTCGTGCACCTGGTTATTTTAATGTAAATCAAGTTACTTCGTGTACCTGGTTATTTTAATGTAAATCAAGTTACTTCGTGCACCTGTTAGTTTAATGTAAATCAAGTTACTTCGTGCACCTGGTTATTTTAATGTAAATCAAGTTACTTCGTGCACCTGGTTATTTTGATGTAAATCAAGTTACTTCGTACACCTGGTCATTTTCATGTAAATCAAGTCATTTACATTCATTCGGTGACATGTGGCAGTATGAATATTACCATCTGTTTCAATGGCGCTGCACCGGCGCATAAAATTACAACTGAAGTCTTCAAGCTACCAAGTTTGATTGTCTTATGCTTTGTTAAAGCTAAGTACAGCGTGTGACAGGCAAACTTGGTAGCTTGAAGTAATTAAGTTGTAACTTTACGTAGGTACAGCACTGACGTATTAACTGTGTGTGTCCATAGACCACATGGTGTGTCTGAACAGGGTGAAAGAGTTCCAGAACTACTTCCGGTAGTTTATACAATTACATGTGTGGGGATTTCAAGTTAATGGGCACATCACTTTAATACAACTTCGTAATGAAAATCTATGTTCAAATCATCCCATAGTGTCATTTATTCGTGGCTTTTACAAAAGAATGAAAAGTAGTAATTTCTGTTTACAAAATTTAAACCGTGGTTTAGGAGCTCAGTAGAAGCTGCATTTATACACTTTTGGGCACAATTTTTACAACGCGCTTAAACTGTACTCGCAGTATTGGGCACAATTTTACACCGCGCTTAAACTGTAATCGCAGTATTAGGTACAATTTTACCACGCGCTTAAACTGTAATCGCAGTATTGGGCACAATTTTACAACGCGCTTAAACTGTACTCGCAGTATTAGGCACAATTTTACAACGCGCTTAAACTGTACTCGCAGTATTGGGCACAATTTTACAACGCGCTTAAACTGTACTCGCAGTATTGGGCACAATTTTACAACGCGCTTAAACTGTACTCGCAGTATTGGGCACAATTTTACAACGCGCTTAAACTGTACTCGCAGTATTGGGCACAATTTTACAACGCGCTTAAACTGTACTCGCAGTATTAGGCACAATTTTACAACGCGCTTAAACTGTACTCGCAGTATTAGGCACAATTTTACAACGCGCTTAAACTGTACTCGCAGTATTGGGCACAATTTTACAACGCGCTTAAACTGTACTCGCAGTATTAGGCACAATTTTACAACGCGCTTAAACTGTACTCGCAGTATTGGGCACAATTTTACAACGCGCTTAAACTGTACTCGCAGTATTAGGCACAATTTTACAACGCGCTTAAACTGTACTCGCAGTATTGGGCACAATTTTTACAACGTAAAACGGGATATTTATTTTTCATGTAAAAAGACATTGTATCTGTTAACTGCTGGTCAATATTATCTGT